>NC_058404.1:20749692-21049692 GCF_002201575.2 Neomonachus schauinslandi
CCCCCCCCCCCCCCCCCGATGCTTATCTTTGAAATGAAGGACTGTTTTAACTTTGGCTGCCTTTACAAGTGGTGAGAGCGAGAGAACTCTGGAGGGAATCTAATCTTTCTTGTCACTGCCTGTGCAGCTGGGTACAGGTGTGGGTGAGGGGAGCATGGATGGAGATCTTCTCACCATCCGGGCAACCTAGAGCAAGAAATCACCTTCTCTGAGGGGGTTGGGGAAGAGTAATACTGCTCACTCAGCCCATTAGAGGAGAAAGGATTGACTAGGGACCATGGCTGCAGCCAGAGGAGATGTGGTTTCTGGCCTTTAGGGCCCCATATGCAATGCTGGCTGTAGTTCCTAAAATTCTGGGGGAAATGGCAGTACTCCTGGGCAGTAGTCATGTTCCATTGTGGGTTAAAATGTCGTGTAGAGGCTCTCTGGGATCCGAACAATTGTTTAAGTGTAATTTTTTTTTTTTTTAAATAATGGAAACTGTGTTCTGAATTCTAAACAACCAATTCATAAAAGGACTTGAACAATGCACTAATTTTCTATGAAGGGAGTTGTGCTAGTTTGTAACAAAGCACCACAAAATGGGTGGCGTAGAACAACAGAGATTTGTTCTCCCAGTTCCGAAGACTGGAAGCTCAAAATCAAGGTGTCTGCAGGGCTGTGCTCCCTCTGAAGCTTCCAGGGGAGGATGTTTTTCGCCTTTTCCTCACATTTGCTGGCTTGTCAGCATGACTCCAGTCTCTGCCCTGCCTTCATGAGGCCAGCTGCCCGGTGTGTCTGTGTCTTCCCATGGTATTCCTCAGTTTCTTCTCTTTCTATAAGGACTGTAGTCATACTGGATTAGGGCACGCCCCAGTGTCCTTATCTTAACTTGATTACATCAGTGAAGCTCTTCTTTCCAAAAAAAAAGGTGACATTCATAAGTGCTGGGGGTTGGATGTCAACATATCTTTCTGGGAGAAACAGTTCAACCCATAACAGGAGTTGAAAAATAGCTCTGCTCCAGTGTACTATTTTAAGTCCATCCTACTTCCCAGAGAGGAGGAAAATAATCCCCTAAATCATGACTTTTACAAAGTGGACTAAATAATAACAATAACAAAGATTAATTAAAAAATGGGCAAAGGACTTGAATAGACATTTCTCTAAAGAAGATACGAAAATGGCCATTAAGTACCTGAAAAGATGCTCAGCATCAGGAATCCTTAAGCAAACTTAAGTCAAAACCACCAGGAGATACCACATCACAAACAGTAGGGTGGCTATTATATTAAAACAAGTGTTGATGTAGATGTAAATAAATTGGAACTTTGCATTGCCGGTGGGGATCTACAGTGGTACAGATGCTGTGGAAAATAGTTGTGATTCCTCAAAAAATTAAACATAAAATTACCGTATGGTCTAGTAATTCCACTTTGGGTATATACCCAAAAGAATTGTGAGCAGGGTTTTGGCGATAACCATCCATTGATGTTCATAGCAACATTATTCACAATAGCCAAAGGGTGGAAGTAATCTAAGTATCCATCAATGCATGAATGGATAAACAATGTGGCATATACATACAATGAAATATTATTCAGCCTTAAAATGGAAGGAAATACTGACACATGATACAACATAGATGAACCTTATGTTGAGTGAGAGAAGATGGTCACAAAAGGACAAAATAATTGTATGATTCCTCTAAAGAGTAGTCAAATTCGTAGAGACAATGGTAGAATGGTGGTGGGTAGGGGTGGGGTGAGAGAATAGTTATTGTTTAATGGGTACAGAATTTCATCTCACATGAAAAATTCTGGAGATGGATGGTGATTGCATAGTATTGTTAATGTACCATTAGATAGCATTAAGTACAATTAAAAATAATGAATCTTATGCAGATTTTACCAAAATAAAAAAAGTAGACAAGTTGTAGATTTAAGATAAGAATCAAAGAAAAATAAAACTATGTAAAACTCACTGACCCCATCTAATAAGTAATACCCCTCTTCTCAATCTAGGTTCTGGCCCAGTGGAGAAACAGGACAGAGTAAGGTATCTGGCCTTTGAACAATCAAGTCATCTCTGTTGAAGGCTATTTGGGAGGTGATAGCTTGGTGTGAGAGATCAAGGAGCTCCTTAACAGCACACCCCAGAATTTGGTCCTCCCAGTTACCACAGGGCTGCTCTTAGAGGTGCAGAGTGCTTCTGTGCTCCCATGGTCTCCATGGGCTGACTTCTTCCCCAACAAGACAGTTGGGGGGGGGGGGCGCTGCTCAGCCAAGCTTGGTCTGTTTATTCTTCCCAAATTTTCTATTCAGATACATTACTGCACTTCTTTGGGCAGGATAAAAAGGTCAGATTGAAGCAAAGAAGGATATACTGAACTCCCCTACTAAAAGAAGCATCAGGTGTGGGGGAAGAAACCTTCACCTGAAACATCCCTACTTCTTGTTCTCTTCACATATCCTGCTTGCAGGTTGGCTCATGGTTAGCCAGTGCCTCCTGTTCAAGAGGTTGCTTCCCAGTGAAACCACAGTCCCTTTGGGTACTCTTCTCTCACTTCTGACTGGCAGTGGAGATAATGACCGAAGGCTCTGGCAGTTAATGACATCAATTCCAAGGCCACTCTGTGCCCAGGGCTTAAATTTGCTTTCCTCTTTTCAGTCTCAAATGATCTACAGCCATGTTGTCTTGCATAGCTTTTTAGAGGTGTGTAGTGAGATCCAATGACAAACGTGCTGGGAACATAGTGATGCCTAAGTTTGAACATAATTTTTCCCTGGGAATGTGACAGTAGAAGTTTAATTGTAGGATGTTTAACTTTGCAAGTTCAAGTCCAAATACGTCAAAATCCAAAGGAGTTAAAAGTTCAAAATAGGGCGCCTGGGTGGCTCAGTTGTTAAGCATCTGCCTTCGGCTCAGGTCGTGATCTCAGGGTCCTGGGATCGAGCCCCGCATCGGGCTCCCTGCTCAGTGCAGAGCCTGCTTCTCCCACTTCCTTGGTCCCCCCCCCCCCCCCCCCCCCCCCCCCCCCCCCCCCCCGCTAGTGTGCTTGCTCTCTCTCTCATTCACTCTACACTCTCTCTGTCTTAAAAAACAAACAAACAAAAAAATTCAAACTAAAATTCTCTTGGCCCTTTCATACATTCATTAATTCAACAAGTGCTTATTGAAAACCCACTCTGGGTACTCTTCTAATCATTGGGGATATTTTGGTGCATAACCCCCCCCCCCCCCCAACAACAACAAAAAAATCCTGCCTGCCCTCCTTGAGCTGACTTTCTGGAGACTTCGAGGTAAAAAAAAAATAAATTCCAATAAGCCTATCTTTACCAGGTCCTGTCAGGCTAAAGTATTCTTGAAGCCTGGGTGGTGGTTTGTTGTCCTGGAAGCTATAGTCCAGGCTGCTTCACAGGAAGGGCTGCCTTTTGCAGTCTCTGAGGTTGTGCTAGTTCTCAGCACCCCCTGTGTGAAGAGGACAGAGGTGATCACAGAATAGTCTTCTCCCCTTCCGTTTGCCCCTGAGGCACATTTTGAAAACAACCCAATCCCCTAACCCTGAAATAGTAAGCAGGGAAAAAGTACATTCTTTGAACGGGGTTGATTGTGTTCCTGAAGACCGCCGAGCCGGGCCCCTGCCCCACACCTTTCACTCTTGGACCCGCAGCCATTTTCAGTTTCTGCCCCAAGAGCTACTTCTACTGCCTCTTGCTCTGGGTGTACTTACAGCTAAGAAACCCAACTCCTGAGGAAGATTGATCTCTAATATTTAACAATCCAATCAAGAGCTTCTTGGGGACACTTTGTTGTATAGGGGTGTACACACATGCCCGTGCGCGTGGTATTGTGATTCTTGAGTCCTTGGAAAGACCACGTGGATTCCAGCTTCTCCATCCATCAGTACCTTCTTTTTTTTTTTTTTAAAGATTTTATTTATTTGACAGAGACACAGCGAGAGAGGGAACACAAGCAAGGGGGAGTGGGAGAGGGAGAAGCAGGCTTCCAGCGGGGCAGGGAGCCCGATGCGGGGCTCGATCCCAGGACCCTGGGATCATGACCTGAGCCGAAGGCAGACGCTCAACAACTGAACCACCCAGGCGCCCCCCACCAGTACCTTCTTGTCCTCAAATACAGAGTGGAATTTGGGTGACTTCCTAGCCTAGCATTGCCTATCAGATCTATCATTAACAACTGAAAGCTGGGAACATTGTAGTTTTCTGTAGGGCACACAGAAATCTGCTTTGCTGTTTTAAAGCCAGAAATACTGTGTTGACCACCAGTGTCCTCGAGGACCTGTAAAGACGTTGTTGCCTGGAGTGCGGGTGTGTCTCTCCCTGGTGCCTGCCGCCCGGCTCTCTGCTGTCTCGCTGGGCTCACGTGAAGCTTCTGCTGTCTGCCCCCACCTGCCAGGGGTAGTTCAAGGTATATCCGTGGGGCCTGCGTGAAAAGGCTGACTGCTAAAAGCCTTTGCTTGTGCCAAGGGCCACGTGGCTTTATTTTAGATGTGCAGCCCAGGCCTTGTTTTCTTCCAGTTATGGACTTGCGCAGTCCTCCTTCCGTGGAAATGGCCACTTACCAACGGACAGAGTTGCCCTGAGCTGGAGTTTCCTACTCAGTTCAAAAGGATGTATGGTCTTAAGCTTAAAGTTTCTTGCCCCGTCTGTGCTATTTAAAACCATCATCCTCACTGAAAAAGTGAGCTGGTTGCAGGATAGAGGCTGCAAACCTCCAGCATGGAAAAACGTCCGACCTGTCATTGAACCGAAGTGCCAGCTCCCTTGCTCACGGCAGAAGCTCAGGTTACTCTACGAGTGTTTTGCTCCTGCAGATGTTACTCCTTGCTGATTTCTCATGGTTTGTTGCTTCGTATAATAGATTTACAGTTTTAAGAGGGCCCAATAAAGAAGAACTCCTTTTCAGGGCGCCTGGGTGGCTTAGTTAAGTGTCTGACTTCGGCTCGGGTCGTGATCTCAGGGTTCTGGGATCGAGCCCCGTGTGGGCTCCCTGCTCATCGGGGGGTCTGTTCTCCCTCTCCCTCTGCCTCTCCTCCCCCCCTCAAACTTGTGCGCTTGTCTGCTTGCTCTCGCTCTCTGTCTCAAATAAATAAAAGATCTTAAAAATAATTCCTTTTCAACAGTGCTATTAGGAGTGGCTGAACTGGTTGTTAAAATATATTCTCCTGAAATGGTTTGTGAAAAGCTACTTCCCCAAACCCCATATGCTTCTTTGGGTTGCTGCAGCCACCGCAGTCCTTTCTGGATGATTCTGTTGACGTCCCCTGCGGTCCCACACCTGAAGGGTAAATGCCTGGCTCACCGGGGCTCGGGCCTGCAGGACTGTGCTCTGGCGGGGTCAGCACATGTTCCACATTGGCCGTTAACCATTATGAGTATTCATGCCTTTTTTCCCCTCTTTCTGGTTATGAGCCATTGAACAAATATATATATTATAATGAACAAAAAATATAGATAATATATTACATATAATGTATTACATATAATGTATTTTATATGTGTATATATATATATAACAACTGACAAGATAGGGTTGGTATTCCTGACTTTCCCCTTTGCCTCAGGCTCCAGTATGGTTCGAAGGGGCACTGTTACTGATTGTCTTAAATTAAGTGCCGCTTACCTTACCGCAGTCCTTGCCCAGCTAGTTCTTCCCAAATTTACAGAACCCATTAATCACTTTATTTCTCCTGGGTGGAGTGAGTAAAAGGGCAGAACAAGGCAGGAACATTACACTAACTGAACTACCTCCACATGTGGATTTAGAAGCAACAGTGTCCATGACTGTAAAACTTTCCAATTTTCTATAGATGGGAATATTCACTCTCAGAGAGGAAAGGACAAAGCCTACAATAGGATTCAGAGGTAAGGGAAGTCTATCCCTAGTTAGGATAACAAGTTTTACAGTTGGTTGTGGAGGTTGCTGGCTCAGACAGTCCATGAATTGTATTGGTCGGCTTGACTAGACAGGCATTCTTTTCTCAAAGCTCTCTGCTACATCTTTGTGGCTCCAAGGGTGGTCCATGGACTAAGAGCTTCAGCATCACCAAGGAGATGGAGAGACATGCAGAATCTCAAGCCCCAACCCAGACCTACTGTGAATGGATCTGCATTTCTTCACGAAAGGTCCATTTGTATGTAACATCCAACTCCGTTGTGACACTTCCATAGCCTTTGTTTTGAAATCCATTAAACCAACGCTAGCTATCCTCCTGTTTAAATGGCTTCACTGGCAGTCCTTATGCTCTTAGGACACTGACTACTTGGTATGCTTGTTCTTGGTTCTGAGGGGTAAGATGTGCTTTACTAAACTCTGCTGGAGGAGGCTGAATTGTCAAAAGGTAGGTTGCAGGAGCTAATTTAAGAATTCAAACGTAAACTGGAAAATGGTACTATGATGAGGCTTAGGGGTAAAACTTTTAGCACCTTGAACAGTTGGAACAGAAGAGAGAGTTTTATGAATATGTCAATAACACATGCTGATGATTTTTTGTTCGTCTTTATTTTTCACTTCAAATAAAATTGGTAGCTCAGATATTGTACATATGTCATCTTTTCTGTTTTAAAGTAAGTTCAAGACCAGGTATACTCTGGGTTTTGAAGCCTAGAGAGTTTTAGTGCTATGATTTGTGATTTCATAAAAACTTTAAGAACTGGTATGATTCCATGATTTGAAAGCTAAGAATTGATATGGTTCTATGATTTGAAAGCTGTAAATTATAGCTGTGTTTGTATTCAAATCTTACGACTGGTTTGCCATATGTAGACACAAATAAGGAGTAAAATTAAAGTTTTCTTATGGCTATAAAGTACTGAAACTAGTTTTCACATGTGACTTCTGGAAACCTTTATTTCATAACTACCATATGAGGTAGAAAGTTTATCGGTACTAAGTTCAAATTGCTGGGTTAGACATTATAGGTAACAGGAAGATGTAAAAGATACCTACTGCTGCCTCTACTGAGTTTATAGTTCAGTCGGTGAATAAGGCACACAACTATTTTATAACCTAGTAGTAATGTTCTAGCAACCAGTTTGGCCAAGTCATGGAGTTTGTCTTACAGTTGGTTTTCTCACTTGTAAAATGAGGATGTTTGAATTAGAACTTTAAAATATTTTCTAGTATTAATATAATGACAGTGAATTCGATTCTATCATAAGGACTTAATTTATATAATGATTTATCTTTTTAGATAGGTCTGTTCAGTGTAATAACTGATGGAGTTTCTACCTTTGGAGAAGAAACAATCATTCTTCTTAAGCTAAAATTTAGAAAGTAATCTTATTTTTTCCAAAAGTGTTGAAATAGCTCAAATCGTACACTAGTAGTTCTTTTCAATGACCATTTCTTTTGGTACAGATTAATTTTTAACCTTGCAAATCATTGTAAAAATGTATATTTTGGTAACCTCTCTATTCAAGAGGAGCTAGTCTATCATATTCTCAAATCTTAGTAAGTAGGGAATTTGTCCTCTCTCCTCCAGAATGTTCCCTGAAGATCTCTTCATCTTCCCAAATGGCATTCTTAAAAAGGAAACGTGATCATTCTACTTTGTTCTGGTAGATAATGCTGCTGAAAGATAACTTGAGAAATTAACTCTTTAGGTGAGAATGATTTATTCCAACTTTTTTGCCTTTTTTCTTTTTTCAAACTTTTGATTTTGCTTTAATAAAAAACATTGCCCAAATAGTAACTTTGAAGGTGTCACAAATGATATTGCAATTATAGAAATACAAAGACATTACTTCATGGCTAGGGTGAGATTCAAAGAATATGAGTCCAGTATGTAGTAGAAACTTAGGTACTATTCTTTAAGTGGGAGAGGAATGAAATTGGCCATCAGACAAAATGGCTGACTTTCAACTTTTTTGACAAAGTTCCTGAGGGAATCCTGGTCAACCCTTTCCTGACCACGGCTTTATCTTCATAGTGATGACTTGAAGCTGTTGTTTTCTTTGGTGAATGTTGATCTTCCAACTATTTCTGGAACTGATAATCTTAAGAGCTTTTTAGTATCCAAATCTTTGTACCACAAATTCTTTACTCTTAGCTACTAAGGTAGAAAACACTTCCGTAAATTTATTTCCTATCAAAACCTTGCCTGAGTACTTCTCATTGCATTTTTTTGGTGGTATATATATATTTTTTAATAGCTTTGCTCACCTGGTTTGGTTGTTTTTTGTGAATTAAACAAAAAAATCGTAAGCCCAAGTATACTAAGCAGTCATGTGAAAGTTGGAGTGGTTGATGGGTTCTTTACATTTTCATTACTCTTCGTAAACTACTGACTTGTAAATCTAAAAACTTAAACTTTAGTGGAATTTCACAACTATTAGAAATGTTTTTATACTATAATGACCTGGAAAAATACTTGGGGAAAATGCTGAATAAGATACATGAACTTTAAAAGTAAAAAACTCAGGTCATATATTTATTATGTGCATATATTAATGTGTATATATATTATAAAGAATCCTCCCCCTCCCCTTTCACCTAACAATTTGGCAAACTAGATCAAGAGCCTTAAAAAAATTAATTTCTTTGGCTTGGTAATGCTTATATTTCTAGGAACTTTTTCCAAAGGAAATAATCACAGGTAGTCAAAGATTGCAAAAATGTTGAGTGTTATTTATGAAGGAGAAAAACTGTAAAAAAACGAAATATAGAATGTCGGTATCCCATTAAACATTTGTATTCTGTTCATTTATTTTATTTTTTTTAAAGATTTTATTTATTTATTTGACAGAGTGAGACATAGCGAGAGAGGGAACACAAGCAGGGGGAGTGGGAGAGGGAGAAGCAGGCTCCCAGCCGACCAGGGAGCCCAATGTGGGGCTTGATCCCAGAACCCCAGGATCATGACCAGAGCCGAAGGCAAACACTCAACGACTGAGCCACCCAGGCGCCCCCTATTTGTTTATTTTAAAAATAACTTGAAATGCCTTGACATATGAACCATTTATTCCATTTTTATCAGTTTTTGTTGTTTATTTTTAAATAATTTTTTATGTACTTTGGAAGAAGGAGCTCAGGTAGTAAAACTCCTTAACTGAATCTAATGACTGTTTATGTAGACAAATGACTTCTATGATTTCCATTAAAAGCTTCTGTTTACAGTGCTCGTATCTTTTTATATCAGAATCTCTTAAATGAGCATTGACTTTCATGGAAACAGACAAGTGTAACATACTTACTGCTTTTTGAAATTGTATTTCACACATGTAAGTCTAAAAAATGAATAAATATACTTCCTGATTTTAGTATTTAGCTTGAGCATATTTTATACCCCAGGAATAAAAAAAATTGTATCTCAGAAAAACTTTTATTAAGGTGGTAGCCACACAACTATTACTTCAGTGATTTGTTTATTCACTTAAGAACTATGGTGGAAGGGGCGCCTGAGTGGCTCAGTTGGTTAAGCGTCTGCCTTTGGCTCAGGTCGTGATCCCAGGGTCCTGGGATCGAGCCCCAGTCAGGCTCTCTCTCCCTCTTTCCCTCTCTCTCTCTCTCTCTCTCTCTCTCTCAAATAAAATCTTTAAAAAAACAACTATGGTGGAAAAACAATAAGTAATTTATATTTTCCATCAGTATATAAATCATACAGCCTTGTTTTAGGATTCAGTCTCCTTTTGAGTGTGTGTGTATATGCACACATGTGTATATGCACATATGCATGCTATTGAGCTGAACATTGCAGCCTTTTTCTCCCCTCAGTAAAGGCTGGTTTCAGGATGCATGGCCAGAAACACACAGAACACTGTTAGTGAAGATACAGATCCTTTCAGTTCTTCCATGGTTCCTATTCTTCTGTGTATTTAGGTTACTGAAGTTTCATTACAGAGAGAGGATTACAAAATGGAAAAATGAGATCTCTTAATTCACAAATTTACGGGTTACAGAATGCCATTTTTCCCCCTCATGCATGTTTTATTTCTTTAGGACAGAACAGTGACCTCTGATTGACATTTAATACCAGGATTAGAAATTCAGTTCAAGTGAACGTATGTCTGTGACTTATTTGCAGTCCTCTCTTGAGCATCGGCCCCTTTTTAAGCACTTCAGTCTGACCAAAAGCATAATCAACTCTTAGTTATTTGCAAAAATCATTGGATTTGAAAGCTTTAATGGGTGGTTTTCAGTGATGTTTTTTAAGTGTACAATTCAGTAGTATATTTGCAGTATTGTGCAAGCATCACCATAATCTTTAGAACATTTTCATGACTTTCAAAAGAAACACCATCCTAATTAGCCATCACTGTTCATTCCCTTCCCTCATACCCTTTCTCAGCTCTAGAGAATCACTAATCTACTTTGTCTCTTTGCCTATTCTGGACATTTCATGTAAATATAATGCATAATAGGATGTCTTCTATGACTGGCTTTTTTCACTTAGTATAATATTTTTAAGTTGTAACACTGTATCCAGGTTGTAGATGTCTCAATACTTTATCTTTTTTCTTTTGCTGATTGTTAATTCTGTTGTATGGGTGTACATTTTGTTATTTATTTGCCAGTTAATTGACATTGACTTCTATTTGGCTATTATGACTAATGCTTCTATTAATCCTGTACCTTTGTACAAGTGTTTGTGTGGGCATATGTTTTCATTTCTCTTTAGTAGGTACTTGAGAGTAGAAATCCTCTGTCATGCAGTTTAACATTTTTAGGGACTTCCAATAGAGTACCACTTTAACTATTAAGAATCAACTTTTTTTTCCAACTTTGAAATATGTTCGAGAAAGAATGAAAATGACATTGGCATTTCTCTTTTCCCTACGCCTTCATTGATCTTCAGCTCATTTGTTGTGTTTGACAGGTCTGTCTAGTAATCACTCTCCATGGAAACAATAAGGGACCCTTCTGAATATGAAAAGGCATTATTACTAATTATGTTGGGACAACAGGCATAAATTGGGACTGTCCTCAGCAAATTAGCACCAATGGTTAACCAACAAGAAGGGAAGGCTGTTGTTAGATTGAGCTTCCTTCCCTCGTCTGACAAATAAGAATCAATGGGAATATGGAGGCGGTATCTCAGATGTGAAGTCAGTCACAGGGGCAATTTTAGCAGTGTCTCTGTCTTCTGCCCCATTCCCTTAAATAAAAAAGCATCTTTGAAAGGAGGTATTACTTGAGCTAAGGATATCTTTACTCCTATCTACAGGTGTATGTTCCAAATACAAAAATAAAGTGATTGAAATTAATCAAGCAGTGACTTACTAATTTTAATACTTACTTGAATTGATCATTTTATTTCTTCCAGGGAACAACAAATCATTACAACTTCAAAGCATCTTAGAAACTTTCAACTGTGCTAAAGCTTGGACAGTTTTTCCTTTCCTCTCATTTGAAAGGATTTAAAGAAGAAATAAAATGGCAGAGTTTTAAAGTTAAGATTCAGGATGAATGATGATAATTCAGATGAGAAGACAGAAGATGAACTGCAATCCTTATTTATCAGTGATAAAAATGGAAAGACATATGCATACAACCAAAAATCACCACACACACAAAACTCTTCAACCAATAATGTGAATTGGAATTCTGCCAAGCCAGATGAAATGGTGGTTGATTATGAAACCAACTCTGCTGGGGACATTGATGAAAATCTTGCTTCAATCCCTCGGTGTGTGGAAGTACTTGATCAGCAGAAGTCTTCAAATGAGTTGATTGGTAAGGAGGTGTTCGATATCTGTAAAGATTCCACACTTCAGTCTTGTGCACATGTTCTAAATACAGAGGAACCCAAGTACCTGCCTAACAAATGTCATTCCCTAGAATCATTTCAGGACCAGAGTGCTGAGACATCTCTGCTTTTTGTGTGGAAATCCAACAACGATGATTTGCACTATACAGACTATCCTACCGCCTTGGAGCTAAACCAAACATTTGACATGACAGTGGATCATGTTAACTGCACCTTTATAACCCATCATGCCATTGAAAAGAGTCAGTCTCTGCATACCTCTGGAAATTGGCAGCCAACCGGCACGAGGGGTGGAAATCCATCTTTATCCCGTTCCATTCATACATCTTCACATTCTGATAACATACACATGAGAGAAACAAATTATGATCAAGACAGCTTTGAAAACCCACAAGCCACAGAAGCAGAGGCTCAAGACACAACTTACACAGCATTTTCTGATGTGATGCAAACTGATGTTGTTGTTCCAGATACTGGCATTCAGTGTCCATATTCTTCAGGACAGGTCACCAGTGACTACACAGATGGGTCACAGCAAAAACTGGTTGGACAAAAAGAGATACAAGCTCATACGCCAGTTTCTGAGGGCATGGATGTTCCCAATGGGTCTGTATTACAAGAGTTCTTTTGTTTATCTAAAGATGAGCCGAATAGTGAGACACATTCACAGAGCTCATATGGGCAAGAGAAAATGGGCCAAAATCTAAGAGAAACAGTGTCCTATTGTCTTATAGATGATGAATGCCCTTTACTGGGGCCAGCTTTTGATAAAAATGAAGCCCAAGTGCTGAACCCAGAACACGAAGTCTCTGTGGCTGAAGACACACAAAATGCCTTTAATGAAAAGGATTTAGAAACCCAAAATCGTACCACTGAATTGATACTGAGTAGCCCACCAGGACAAAAGATGGTTTCATCAGTTGAACTGAGTTGGGATGCAAATGATATGGTCATTAGCACAAATAACCCAGTTTGCATGTCAACGCCAGTCCTAGATTCCCCAAATGCAACCTTTTCTATTTCACCTATTGAAGGGACCAAGAAATGTAGTAAAGTGGAGAAGAGTCATCGAGAGCTTCGAAATTTACCAAACTTGAAGGGGGCACCTATGAACATGTCTAAACCTAATCTAGGAAAACTGACAACTAAAATGAATACCCCTGTAGGCAGCAAAGTTAGAAAAACCGAAATTATAAGCTACCCAAGACCAAACTTCAAGAATGTCAAAGCAAAAGTTATGTCTAGACCAGTATTGCAGTCCAAAGACCCTGCTTTATCAAAGGTCACACCCAGACCTCAGTTAAGCAGTGCCTCATCACCCTCATCTGGGTCTTCCTCAAGACAGTTGACAGCTTTGAGCAAAACACCAAGGTCTGACTTGAATGCAGATACAAAAGCAGAAATCCTAATTAACAAGATGCATAAGCAGCAATTTAATAAACTCATTACCAGCCAGGCTGTGCATGTTACAACTCATTCTAAAAATGCTTCACACAAGGTTCCAAGAACAACATCTGCCATGAAATCGAATCAGGAAGAAGTTGACAAAGCAAGTTCTAATTCAGTATGTGAGACTGGGTCCGTGGCTACCTTTTTTCAGAAGATCAAAGACATACTCCCTGTTGAAATGGAAAGCACAGGATGTTTGGAAATAACATATGCTTCCAGCATCAATAGGATTAGCCCCGAAAAGAAGGGTGAAAAAGAAAATGGGACACCTAGGGAAAAACAAGAGCTAAAGAAGGAAATTATGAATGAGACCTTTGAATATGGTTCTCTGTTTTTGGTAAGTGAGATTTTTGCTTGCCTCGGTGAAGGGTGGAGGAAGCTGAGAGATGTACTAGCCATTGATTAACACAAATAGTCAATAATATTGCAGACCTAGCTGTGCAAATTTGCTTTCAGGTGTTAATATATTATTCAGTTATTCTTTGTCTTGTAAGTTGCACACTTTAGAGTGTTAATTGGTTACAATATAGGAAAACTGCATATGGGGAAAAAATACAGTATTTTGTATTGCATACCAACATTCCTTTTAATAAGGTGAAAGAACGAGTTACTTTAATATTGTGGTATAATTAGTTATTTGAAGTTAAACATCTGCTTATATTTTACACTTATGAAAAAGAGAAAGGTTTGTTTATGAACTTTAAAATGTGTTGGGCCACATTTAAGAAATGGCAGGGCTGGAGAGAGTTAGTAAACAGTATCAACATAAAAATAACTCCTGGTCTCTTCTGGAGGAAGCTGCTCTGGGAAGTGGAGCCCTCGCCTGTGTAAAGGGGGGTTGGAGATTCTGCCTCTGATCAGCCAATGTGAATTTGGTCAAATAGTCTTTGACACCCAGAGGTGAAAGGGTTAGACTAGTAGAAGTCTGAGGTCTCTTGTAGCCCTAACCTATTGATTCCTGATACGTTAAAATAAACAAACCCCTTTTATTCATGTACAGTGAAAAAGCAGTCTGTTGTCTATAGCACCTGTCACATATTTGATGTGTGTGTGTGTGTGTGTGTGTGTGTGTGTGTGTGTAGGGGGGAGGAGGAGACTAGATAGTTCCATTTAAGCAAAAAATTCACATGCGGTTTAAAGATTGTTTTTCTTTAAACATATCTATATTTTTGTCAACAGCATGAAGAAACTAGTTTTCTGAGTTTTAAAAATGTTGGTCAGACCATTCTGGGGCTTTGTGTACTTGTCCTTAGCACTGATTTTCACAGTAGGGACTTAACATTTTGACGTCTGGCCCCACGTAGGCTTTCCTTGGGCTTCCGTCCTCGGGGCCAGGCATGGAGCTGGGCGCCAGGTTGGAAGGCAGATGTGAGACCTCTGCGTTCTTTGTGGAGGGCTCATGTCTGAGAGGAAAGAAGCACGTAAGGTGGAGTAAAGTGTTGAAGGGCTGTTTTAGAAGTGTTTTGAGGGTGTGTGAGGCAGTTGTCAGGTCCTTTTTAGGAGATAAGTTAGGAAACACTGGATATTCCTGAGCTGTATGGGTTTAGAGATGTTTTGGCTTTTCTAACTTTTTGGGGGGAACAACGGTACCCACACAGTGATGTCTAAACTAATGCCATTGCCTATTTCAAAACTCCGATTTTTATTTTTAAGTTCTTTTCAAGTCAAATGTCGGGAACTTGTTTTATATCATTTATAATTTGATATTTTGCCAAGTGAAATTATAACCTCTGGTAATTCTAATCAACATTTTTAGTTTGGTGTTTATAGATATACATAAAAACAATACATGTATTCCTCCTTGATTTACAGGAGGCTTTTGTCATGTATTGACATCTAACAGCCGGAAAAAACGAGCATAAAGTTTCTCTAAAAAACATTTGCCATACATATAAATTGGTTGTATAACTTTGAAATTAAAAGTTTTTGTGTGCGTTGAGTAAATCTTAGGCTTTCGATCTATACACATGAGACATAAAGCTGTTTTTCAGGCTCCTGTTGGAGCCAGGTGATAGAATCATCAGGTTGAAATGGATCCCAGGATATCTTGGGGAAGAAGCGCTTTTCATTTCTGGAATCTTGCTTAGGATTCCCATATTTTCAGCACAGACACTAATCAAATGGTTTTTTAAAAAAAAACCCTCTTTTTTTTTTTTTTTTTTTAAAGATTTTTTTATTTATTTATTTGACAGAGAGACACACAGCGAGAGAGGGAACATAAGCAGGGGGAGTGGGAGAGGGAGAAGCAGGCTTCCCGCCGAGCAGGGAGCCCGATGCGGGGCTCGATCCCAGGACCCTGGGATCATGACCCGAGCTGAAGGCAGACGCTTAACGACTGAGCCACCCAGGCGCCCCTCAAACCCTCATTCTTTACCCATGTCTTAAATGCAGTTCCCTCCAATAGCACTGGTTCACCTCTTACACATTTATTTATTTATTTATTTTTAAAGATTTTATGGATCTGTCAGAACACGCGAGCTAACGCACAAGTAGGGGGAGCGGCAGACAGAGGGAGAGGGAGAAGGAGGCTCCCCGCTGAGCAGGGAGCCCCATGCGGGACTTGATCCCAGGATCCCGGGATCATGATATGAGCCGAAGGCAGGTGCTTAACCGACTGAGCCACCCAGGCGTCCCATCACCTCTTACACATTTTCACGTTATCTTGGGGAAGGGACAGGGCAAACCATCACAGGCCACGGGCTCTGCAGAGAGCTGAATGAGTAAACATTGCTTCGGGCTGATTCAAGCTCCCATTTCTTGGTCACTTAAGCAGTACCCAAAGGTTCTAAATCTGCCCTCGATCTTTGATGAGACAGTGCTGGAAGGATGTTAATTTTCATTGTGCCCTGTTGGTCTGGGGCTAAATTAGGCCTTGAGTTTACGGAATTCTTTTTTTTTTTAAGATTTTATTTATTTGACAGAGACAGCCAGAGAGGGAACACAAGCTGGGGAGTGGGAGAGGGAGAAGCAGGCCTCCTGCGGAGCAGGGAGCCCATGCGGGGCTCAGTCCCAGGACCCTGGGATCATGACCTGAGCCACCTAGGCGCCCCCCCCCTTTTTTTTTTTTTTAAAGATTTATTTATTTTAGAGCGAGAGCATGTGCACACATGAGTGGGGGGAGGGTCATAGGGAGAGGAAGAGAGAGAGAATCTCAAGGAGACTCCCTGTGGAGCATGCAGCCGGACGCAGGGCTCGATCTCCATTCATGACCTCAGCCAATATCGAGAATCGGACACTTAACCGACTGAGCTACCCAGGTGCCCCTGAGTTTACTGAATTAATTAAGTTGCCCACAATCTCACTGTTGTTTGGTCAGGGTTTATCCAAAACTTCAGAAAGTTTCTTATTTGGAGGAAGGATTTTGATTTTAATTTGATACAAGTTGAGTATAGCTACCTATTACAGAGGTTCTGTAAGTGGGATAGTGTATTAGCTAAAGGGGCAGTGAATCACCTGAAAGGGAAGGAATTGATCCTTTCTTGATGCCTGCTCTGGATCACTTTGCTCAGGTTTTGTATATATATGTCATTACGTTTTCCCTGTAATATTCCGGTGCTGTATACATTGTCATTCACTCTTTCCAACAACAATGGGCCAGTTGTTAGCCACATTTAAAGGCTTCAGAAAGGCTACTTAAAACACACACAGCTGGTAAGTAGGAAAACAAGACTCAAATCAAGGGCTCCTGACTGGAATCCTGGCCCTTTCTGCTTCATACACCACAGGCTTTCAAAATTTTGCAGAATGTTGGCTTGAAAGGCAGAGTAAATCTGATTTAACCAGCTTACAAAAGTAAATCTTTAACAAAAATGTGTTTTACCTTTTAAAAGGTTTTCTCTAAGGGATAACCTTAGCCAGCTTTGTGGTAGAGGTAGAAGATTTTGTAGTTTGTGTATAATCACATGCTTTTTTCTGGCCAATTTGGTGTAGTTCTCTTAGGATATTGCCTTATTATTATTTAAGTAACCCTGTAAATACTTTACGTTATCTTAATTCCAGCATAGTTAATACACGTGTTTTATTAGTTTCAGGTGTGCAGTATAGTGATTCAATAATTCTGTGCATTACTCAGTGCTCATCATGATAAGTGCACTCCTCATCCCCATCACCTCTTTCACCCATCCCCCATCCACCTCCCCTCTGGTAACCATCAATTTGTTCTCCATAATCAGGAGTCTGTTTTTTTGGTATGTCTGTCTCTCTCTTTTTTTCCCCCTTTGCTTGTTTGTTTTGTTTCTTCCACATGGAATGAAATCATATGGTAGTTGTCTTTCCCTGACTGACTTATTTTCACTTAGCATTATACTCTCTAGCTCCATCCATGTCATTACAAATGGCAAGATCTCATTCTTTTTATGGCTGAGTAATATTCCATTGTATATATATGCCACTTCTTTATCCATTCATCTGTTGATGAACACTTGGGCTGCCTCAATTTGGCTATTGTAGATAGTGCTGCAGTAAACATAGGGATGCATCTGTTGCTTTAAATTAGTGTCTTTTGTATTTTTGGGGGTAAATATCCAATAGTACAATTACTGGATCATAGGGTAGTTCCATTTTTAACTTTTTTGAGGAACCTCCATGCTGTTTCCATAGTGGCTGTAGCAGTTTGCATTCCCGCCAACCGTGCACGAGGGTTCCTTTTTCTCCACATCCTCGCCAACACTGGTTATTTCTTCTGTTGTTGATTTTAGCCATTGTGACAGGTGTGAGGTGACATCTCATTGTGGTTTTGATTTGCATTTCCCTCATGATGAGTGATGTTGAGACCCATCTTCGCATGGGTCTGTTGGCTATCTGGATGTTTATTGAGGAATGTCTGTTCATTTCTTCTGCCCATTTTTTAGTTGGATTATTTGTTTTTTGGGTGCTGAGTTGTATCAGTTCTTGATATATTTTGGATACTAACCCATTATTGGATATGTCGTTTGCAAATATCTTCTCCCATTCCGTAGGTTGCCTTTTAGTTGTGTTGTTTCCTTTGCTGTGCAGAAGCTTTTTATTTTGATGTAGACCCAGTGGTTTATTTTTGCTTTTATTTCCCTTGCCTTAAGAGACATGTCTAGAAAAATATTGCTACTGCTGATGTCAGAGACCTTTTTGCCTGTGCCCTCTTCTAGGCTTTTTATGCTTTCATGTCTCACATCTAGGTCTTTAATCCATTTTGAGTTCATTTTTGTGTATGGTGAAATATTCTTTCCTCCTTTGTTAAATATTAACTATGTATTTGTGGGTTTATTTCTGGGCTCTTTATTGATCTCAGTGTGTCTATTTTTTGCCAGTACCATACTGTATTTATCACTACAGCCTTGTAATATAACTTGAAGCCTGGAACTATGATACCTCCAGTTTTGTTTTTCTGTTTCAGGATTGCTTTGGGTATTTGGGGTCTTTTGTGGTTCCACACAAATTTTAGAATTGTTCTAGTTTTGTAAAAAAAAAAAAAAAAAAAACTGTTGTATGTGTGTTTTTTTTTAAAGAAAAATTTGAGAGAGAGAAAGCATGAGCAGGGGGTGGGGCAGAGGGTGAGGGAGAATGTCAAGCAGACTCTATGCTGAGTGAGGAGCCCAGTGTGGGGCTCGATCCCATGACCTTGAGATTATGACCTGAGCCAAAACCAAGAGTCCAACACTTAACTGACTGTACCACCCAGGTGCCCTGCTATTGGTATTTTTTCACTGTTTTGGGTAGTATACACATTTTAACAACATTTGTTCTTCCAATCCATGAGCATGGAATGTCTTTCCCTTTCTTTGTGTCATCTTCAATTTCTTTCATCAGTTTTATAGTTTCCAGAGTACAGGTCTTTCCCCTTTTTGGTTAGGTTTATTCCTAGATATTTTATTATTTTTGGTGCAATTGTAAACATGATTGTTTTCTTAATTTCTGTTTCTGCTGCTTCATTATTGTATAGAAATGAAACAGATTTCTGTACATTGATTTTTGTATCCTGCAACTTGACTAAATTCATTTATCAGTTCTAGTAGTTCTTTGGTGGAGTCTTTAGAGTTTTCTATATATAGTATCATGTCATCTGAAAATAGTGAAAGTTTTACTTGTTTCTTACAAATTGGGTGCCTTTTATTTCTTGTCTGATTGTTGTGGCTAGGATTTCCAGTACTATGTCAAATAGAAGTGGTGAGAGTAGACATCCTTGCCTTGTTCCTGACCTTAGGGGGAAAAGCTCTGTTTTTTTTCCCATTGAGTATGATGTTAGCTGTAGGTTTTTCATATATAGCCTTTATTATGTTGAGGTATATTCCCTCTACACCTACTTTGTTGAGGGTGTTTTATCACGAATGGATGTACTTTGTCAAAAGCTTTCCCTGCATCTATAGAAACAATACAGTTTTTATCCTTTCTCTTGTTTCCTTTTGTCTTCTTGATGTAATGTATCATGTTGATTGATTTGTGAATATTGAACCACCCTTGCATCCCAGCAATAAATCCCACTTGATTGTGGTGAATGATTTTTTTAATGTATTATTGGATTTGGTTTGCTAGTATTTTGTTGAGGCTTATTTGCATCTATATTCATCAGAGATATTGGCCTGTAGTTCTCTCTTTCTCCCTTTCTCTTTTGTTTTTTGTGTGTGTGTGTGGTGTCTTTATCTGGTTTGGTATCAGGGTAATGCTGGCCTCATAGATTGAATTTGGAAGTTTTCCTTCCTCTTCTATTTTTTTGGAATAGTTTGAGAAGAATAGGTATTAACTCTTCTTTAAATGTTTGGTAGAATTCATCTGTGAAGCCATCTGGTCCTGGACTGTGTTGGGAGTTTTTTGATAAGTGATTCAATTTCTTTGCTGATCATTGGTCTGTTCAAATTTTCTAGTTCCTGCTTCAGTTTTGATAGGTTTCTAGAAATGTATCCATTTCTTGTAGGTTGTCCGATTTATTGGCATATAATTTTTCACAATTTATTGGCATATAGTCTCTTGTGTTTCTGTAGTGTTGGTTGTTATTTCTCCTCTTTCATTAGTGATTTTATTTGATGCCACTCTTTTTTGGGGACTCTGTCTAGAGGTTTATCAGTTTGGTTGATCTTTTTAAAGAAATAGCTCTTGGTTTCATTGATCTGTTCTATTGGATATTTTAGTTTCTATATCATTTATTTATGCCCTAATCTTTATTTCCTTCCTTCTGCTGGTTTGGGGTTTTGTTTGTTGTTCTTTTTCCAGCTCCTTCAGGTTTAGGGTTGTTTGAGATTTTTCTTGCTTCTTGAGCTAGGCCTGTATTGCTGTAAACTTCCCGATTAGAACAGCTTTTGCTGCATCTCAAAGATTTTGGACCATTGTGTTTTTATTTTCACTTGTTTCCATGTAATTTATTTCTTCTTTGATTTCTTGGTTGACCCGTTCATTGTTGAGTAGCATGTTATTTAACCTCCATGTATTTGTGCTCTTTCTAGTTTTTTTTCTTAAGGCTGATTTCTAGTTTCATAGTGTTGTGGTCACATAAGATGGATGGTATGACTTTGATCTTTTTGAATTTGTTGAGACTTGTTTTGTGGCCTAATATGTGTTGTATTCTGGAGAATGTTCCATGTGCACTTGAAAAGAATGTATTCTGTTTTAGAGTGTAATGTTCTGAATATATCTGTTTAATCCATCTGTTCCATTGTGTCATTCAAAGCCATTGTTTCTTATGGATTTTCTGTTTGGATGATCTGTCCATCCATGTAAGTGGGGTGTTAAAGTCCCCTGCTATTACTGTATTGGTATCAATTAGTTTCTTTGTTATTAAGTGTTTTATGTATTTGGGTGCTCCCTTGTTGGGTGCATAAATATTTATAATTATTTCTTCTTGTTGGATTGTCCTCTTTATTTTTATATACTGTCCTTTTTTGTCTCTTTTACAGTCTTTGTTTTAAAGTCTCTTTTTTTTTCCAATGAAAGGATTGCTACTCTGGCTTTTTCTTTTGACTTCCATTTGCATAATAAATGTTTCTCCATCCCCTCACTTTCAGTCTGCATGTGTCTTTAGATCTGAAATGAATCTCTTATAGGTAGCATATAGATAGGTCTTGTTTTTTAATCCACTCTGTCATTCTGTGGCTTTTGATTGGAGAGTTTGGTCCAGTTACATTCAAAGTAATTATTGACAGATTATTGCCATTTCGTTACTTGTTTTGTGGTTGTTCTTATAGTGTTTTTCTGACCTTCCACTTCTCTATTTCATGGTTTGCTGGCTTTCTTTAGTGATATACTTGGATTCTTTGTATATCTGTTACTGGTTTGTTTTGATTTGTGGTTAACATTAGGTTTGTGTAACATCTGCATATAGAGGTCTATATGAAGTTGATGATTGCTTAAGTTTGAACCCACTCTTTACTTCTCCCACTGTGTGTTAGGTATATGATGTCATATTTTTACATCCTTTTATTTTGTGAATCCCTTGACTGGTTTTTATTTATTTATTTATTTTTATTTATTTTTATTTTTTATTTTTTAAGATTTTATTTATTTGCGAGAGAGACAATGAGAGACAGAGAGCATGAGAGGGAGGAAGGTCAGAGGGAGAAGCAGACCCCCTGCTGAGCAGGGAGCCCGATGCGGGACTCGATCCCGGGACTCCAGGATCATGACCTGAGCCGAAGGCAGTCGCTTAACCAACTGAGCCACCCAGGCGCCCCCCTTGACTGGTTTTTAAAGAAATACTTATATTATTACTTATTTTATATTTCCTACTTTTCATACTCTCACTTATGATCTTTCTTTTCCATTCAGAGTCTGCTTCAGTAATTCTTGTAGGACTGGTTTAGTGGTCATGAACTCCTTTACTTTTTATTTCTCTAAGAAGCTCTTTCTCTCTCCTTCTATTCTAAAAGATAGCCTTGCTAGACAGACTATTCTTAGGTGCAGATTTTTCCCTTTTAGCACTTTGCAGGCTGGAAGGGAATGGCATGATATATTCAAAGTTTTTGCTAAAAAATCTGCTGATAGCCTTGTGGGGCTTCCCTGGTATGTAACTGTCTTTTTCTCTTGTTGCTTTTAACATTCTTTATCACTGGGGTGCCTGGGTGGCGCAGTTGATTAAGCATCTACCTTTGGCTGGGGTCATGATCTCAGGGTCCAGGGATTGAGCCCCACATCGAGCTCCCTGCTCAGCGGGGGGTCTCCTTCTCCCTCTCTCTCTACTCCTCCCCCTTGCTCGGTGCTTGAACTCTCTCTCTCTCTCTCTCTCGCTCACTCTCAAATAAGTAAATCTTTAACAAAAAAATCATTCTTTATCACTACTTTTTGCCACTTTAATTACTGTGTGTCTTTGGTTTGGACCTCCTTGTGTCGATGTTTTTTGTGGGGATCTCTGTGCCTTCTAGATCTGGATATGTTTCCCCCCCCCAGATTAGGGAAGTTTTCACCTATTATTTCTTCAAATAAATTTCCTCCCTTCTTTTCTTCTGGGATCCCTATATTGTGAACGTTATTACACTTGATGGAGTCCCTGAGTTCCCTAAGTCTCTTCTCACTTTACATAATTGTTTTTCCTCTCACTTACTCAGCTTGATTATTTTCCATAAACTCTGTCTTCCAGGTCATTAATTCATTCCTCTGCTTCCTCTATCCTGCTATTTATTCCACAAGTGTATTTTTAATTGCAATTATTGTATTCTTCATCTCTGACACGTTCTTTTTTTCTCTGTGTTAAGGGCCTCACAAATGTCCTCCACTCTTGTCTCAAGTCCAGGGAATATCTTCGTGATCATTACTTTAAATTCTCTATCAGGCTTATTACTTATCTCGGTTTCGTTTAGGTCTCCTGTGATTTTGCCCTGTTCGTTCATTTGGGACATATCCCTCTTCATTTTGCTAGCTCTCTGGGTCTGTTTCTGTGTGTTGGGAAAGTCAGCTACGTCTGTTGCTCTTGAAAGCAGTTGGTAAGGCCCACACTTCAAATAACAAGGTCATGTTGGTCCCCTTCACAGGCATCTCCCAGTTGCCTCCAAGACCAAGCCTGCCTGGGTTGCTTCATAAAGTGCGTGCAGGTGGGGGCAGGGTGCTGCAAACTGTTCCCTTGGGTGCCCTTCTGCTGGGATCGTGTAGCCTTTGGGGAGACTGGGAGGCCAGCCAGGGTAGCTCTGGGAAGTATGGAAAAGTGAGGTTTGGTGCCATAAGCTGTAGGCACCATTCCTTCTCCACAGAGGACACTCAGCCGCTGCGGAGAGTGGGGCTGGCCATGGCCGCTCCATGAAGTGCATCTGCATAGGGGTGCAGTTTTAACAAGGTGCATGCTGTCTTCTGAGGGAGGTAGGAGATGCGGTCTCAGCAAGGTTGGGTGGGCTTCTGAAGGAAGGAAACCACAGCACCAGGACTGAGGTAGCCTAGCTGGAGGGGGCAGGGCATGGTATAAACAAGTTTGGTAGTGATTGCTGGCTGTTTCCTGAAGTTGGCTTTGTGATTATGCTGGGGGTGGGGGAGGGAAATGGTGCCCGCCAACTCCTTTGTTTCTGGAGAAGTCTCTCCGGGAACTCTGAGATTAGTAACTAACTTTCCCTCTTGTCTACCCCAGGCATTTGTCAAAATGCTGCTTCTAAGCTGTATCTCCTCAGGCTGTTTGTTCTGCAGACTCTTTAAGGGTGAGGACTCAGCTTCCTATAGCCTGCCCTCCAGTCTCTCCTAGACTGCCTGCTGATTTTTAGCATTCCAGGCTTTAAGTCCTGCTGGTTATAAGAACTCACAAAATCAGCCCTTCTGATTTTCAAAGCCAAATGCTATGGAGATTAGTATGCAGGCTCCTTGTGTGATAGTCTGTTTCTTGCTGTTCTCCTGTGTTTATAGCTCCCTCCCTCTGGTATCCAGAAGTTCTGTGTTTAGCTCTCCACCATGTCTCTGACCTTCCTACTCTCTTTAATGTGACCTCTTCCTCACATTTAGTTGTGGAGTTTGTTGTGCTAGTCTTCAGGTACTTTTCTGGGTTATTTGCACTGATGTGAGGGTTATCTAGTATATGTAGGATGACGTGAGCTTAGGGTCCTATTCTACCATCTTCCCTGGAAGTCTTGCCCTATTAAATTTTTAATTCACCTGGTAGATGAATGCAACTGTCGGTAGCATGGGGCTTTACATATCTGTGTTGGAAATTATCTACTTATGACTTATTAAAGAAGGGTACCAGTGGGGAATATGCAGCATAGATGTTAGGAGTGTGGACTTAGAGTTACCTGTGCTTTCAGATGAGCTCCATCATTCACTGGGAGAATGACATCGGGCAAATAACCCAGTCTCTGTGAGACTCCATTTTTCTTTATGTAAAGGCAGAATACAAATACTAGCTTACAGTGTTGGAATTTTTCCTTGAATAAAGCTCAGGGTCTCGTTTCCTGTATGTAGAATGGGAATACTTATTGGCTGCCTACTGTGTACTGTATATGATGGTGATCGTAGGGATACAGAAAGGAAAGATACCACCTCTGGTCAAACCTCATACCTGGTGTGGTGGGTAATATCAGAAGATAAACCAAAAGGGGATGTTAAATATTAAGTTGGGAGTATGTGTAAGCTACTGTGCTGCAGAAGGCAGGATGGCGTGGTGGCAGTGGGGAGAGTTGTCAAGGACAGCTTCTAGGAGAGCTATCACGTTAGCCACTAGCTGGAACTCCAAGGACAAGCGTGAATGGGAAGGGTATTCTGGGAAGAGGAAATAACCTCTACAGAGATGAAGAAACATGAGAAGATACTCTCACTTAGGGGACTCCAGGGTAGTGAGTATGATAGGAGCCAGGGGTGCAGAACTGTGAACATTAAGGAATAAGCTGAAGGAGATAGCAGGGGTTGCTAGATCCAAAAGGGCTGGGTGTGCCTTGTTAGGAGTTGACTTTATCTGGAAGACGGAGGGAAGCTGCCTAACCCAGTTTGGCCTTTAAGGAGATTACCTAAGCAATGGAATGGAACGTGAATTGGAGTGGAAGCTGGTGAGCCCAGAAATCCTGAGGATGTGGTTTCAGTAATCCAGGGAAGAAATGATGCAAGCTTGTGCTAAGGTCGATGCAAAAGGGAAAGAAGACTGTCAGGAGTTTAGGAAGTAAAAAAAGGAAGCACCTAGAAATAGCTTTCATTGTTTATGTTGGGTGCCTGGGTATGTTGTGGTAAATATGGGAAGAGATAAGCTTTGAGATGGGTGGGTAAAACTAGTTTAAAGTTAGATACTACTTCATATTCTTCTGTAAAATGGGGTATGATAAAAGTAATAACTTCTAGGGTTATGAAGATCAAATGAGTGGAAACATGTATTTTGAACTTAAAGTATTATTCCGTAAGGGCCATATGTTGATCCGTAAAAACAATAATATGATTAATCTTGGCATTGCTAGGCAGAGGTGCCTGAAGAATGCTAAGTGGACAGGTAAAGAAAGAAGCTGAATACATGGGAAACGCAGGAGAGTGCTGGCTAGGACACGTCGACTGCAGATACAACAGGGTGTAGGTGGCGGTTGAAACAGTGGACAAGATCACCTGGGGAGAGCATATCGCAAGGAAAGACCAGAGTCAAGTTTAGGATCCTTGGGACAACTAGAATTGAGACAGGATCCAGAGGAGGAATAACCAGACAGAAGGAAAACCAGGAATGTGCTCTGTTGGAGAAATCAAAGAAAGTTGGCATCATCAGCATCAGATGCCGTAGGACATGGGCTACAGAGAACAGATTAAAAGCCGTAGCTTGACTTCAGCTTGTGGCACTGGTCATCTTGGGAATAGTTCCACTGGTGGGCACAAGAGACGGATCATGATGGATTGAAGACTGAACTATGAAGACATTTAATTCCTTCATACTAAAAATGAAAATTAAATATCCATCTGGCATATCTGCTTAGACAGAAATTGTTGCATTGACATAGTGCCACAAGGAAGTGGTATGAGGAAGGTATGATCTGGATTAAAATCTTAACTATTTTTTCACAGGGTTCTGCTTCAAAAACTGCAGACACATCAGGCAGGAATATATCCAAGCCTGACTCCTCCAATTTGAGGAAAACACCTGGTTCAAAAGCCAAAGCGGGGCCTTCTGTTTCCTGTTTGAGGAGGAAGAGTGACAGTAGAAATCTCGATTCTGATCGGGCCTTATCTCCGCAGAGGATCAGGCGTGTGTCCAGTTCTGGTAAGAATAGAAGAAATCACTTGTGCCTTATAGCAGTTTGTGAATTATTTGAATGTAAAATTAAGCATGTCAGAAAGCAGAAAGACAGGTTTTGATTATAAAACTAACACATTTTGTCACTACAACATTTAGGTTCTTGTGGATCAGCATGTTACGTAGGGAAGGGAGAAAAAGTCATAGACACAGCTCTGATCTTTGAGCAACGTAAAGCCTAGTTAGAGAAATAGGTGCATAAAACAACTAAGTTATTAAGAAAAATCATAAACAGTTGGGTGCCTGTTATATACAAATTTCACAATTAGAAATTTTTTTAATAATAGTTAAGCGTTACATACGAGACTCACGGTGGGCCCTCACTGTGTGAAAAGAGATTAGTTTTTCCTTGAGTTTTACTGAAAGGTGTGTGGTAAGTTTTCAGGGATATAAGAGTGACTAAGAAGTTAAACTTTGCTAAGATGAACTTTTATTTACGTTGGTGTATATTTTAGAAGTAGTAGTTTCGAAGGCCTGTCAGGTTTATGAAATTTGAGCGCTTTAAGAGTAGCTATTAAGTGCCTTACTAAAAATTTGGCAGATGGACAGACTTCTCTGGGTTACAGATCAGAACAGGAAATGGAAAAGTCAGCCTGTTTCGCAGAGACTAAGAAAAAACACTGCTAGCCATTCCAGTTGACTGAGAACACTCTGTAGGGAACACCCTTTATTTTAACAGGTACAACCTTGTGTGAATTAAAGGCATGCCCGATAGATTTAGAAGTAAGTTCTATAAAAATAGTGACTACTCTTGAATGGTCTGGGGGCGGGGGGGGGATACCCGTAGAGTGATGTGTCAACACATGTGAGAACGTTTAGCAGAAACTAACAAAACCAGGCAGATCCCAGAGGATCTCATTACTTCTCTACACCTTGATAGTTTCGGGTTTTATTTTCTAATTCTATTTTGAGGCCTCCTGCGTGAGAAGCCTATAATGAGCAGAAGTGTTTGAAGGGTGATTTGTTTGGATTCAGGCCTGGCATTAAGATCCTGAGGCTCGGAGGAGCAAAACCAGGACGAGGCATGGGTGGGAGGAAGAGGGATGTAGCACATTCCACTCCCATCCCTGGAGGTGCTGAGTGGGAAGAAAGAATTCACTTGAAGTCTTCTTCATTGGGGAGAAGACTGGAAGAGGAACAATGATCCTGATTTTAGAAATTGCCACAGTTAGTGAGTTGAGGCGTAAGTGAGATCAAAGCTTTGGTTCTTAGTGTTGATGGCAGTTGGTAAGGGGAACGGTGGTTGCCAGATGATGGGGAGCTCCCTTCCTGTTTGGATGTTAGGAGCGCCTGTGGCTTGGTGGAGCTGAGGAGCTGTGGCCACTGGCACGGTGGCCTCTAGGTTAGAGGCTCTGTATTCTAGTAATGCTCTGGCACCAGTGAGCTACGCAAGCGAGGTGTTTCCCTACCCTGGGCCTCAGCCTTGCGTTGTGAAATGTGAGGGTTTGAGAATGTCAGGACCTGTCAACTTTTACACTCCTTATCTTTCTACGGGCAGTCTGGGGGCTCGCCTAACTTCCTGGGCAGTGGCTACTACTAGTAAGATTCTCTGGACCACAGGATGCTCAAAACCCAGAAAACCAGAAGTGCGCATACTCTCCGGAGATTAGGCCAGTACCCAGGACCTGCAGTAGTCCCCGGCTCTCCGGGGTTCTGCTTTCAACGATTTCAGTTAGCCGTAGTCAGTCATGGTGCAGAGGCAGGTGATCCTCCTTCTGATGTTTTGTTACAAAATCAGTAGTAGCCTAACACTAAATCATAATGCCTAGATCATTCACCTCAATCCATCTCCTCGTGCATTTTGTCACCTCACATTATCACAGGAAGAAGGGTGAAGATATTTTGAGACAGACCATGTTCACATAACTTTTATTATAGTATATTGCTGTAATTGTTTTATTGTTAGTTGTTGATCTCTTTCTGTGCCTCATTTATAAATTAAACTTGTTCATAGGTAATGTATGTGTAGGAAAAAAGCAGTACACACATAGGGCTTGGTCCTGTCGGTGGTTTCAGGCATCCACTGGAGGTCTTGAAACGTGTCCCCTGTGGTTGGGAGGATGGGGGGCGGGGGTGCAACTTTATTTTCAAAAATGGAAATTGTTTTATGTAGTTGATCAGTTCCACTAAAGAGTTAAGCATTTTTAAAGTCCCCTTTCCATATACTACAGAATATCCTGCCTTAAGAGAAAAGTAGGCCTGTTTTAATGAAAAGCCAAGCACATTTATTTAGCTTTTATTAACCTGTATAAAGAAACTTGATAACTAAGTTATGTATTCAGAGTTTTCCGTCTGAGTTATAAAAACTAAGTTTTCTTTTACCTGGTGGTTTTCTGTATAGAAATGGGAAAAAAAATTAATGTAACCAGAAACTTCATGGTTCACATTTGAGTTTTTATTTGAACTGTTGGAAGACTAACTTGATTATGCTGTATTTAAAAAAAACAAAAACAAAAAACGGCAACTAGCTTGTTTGGATGCTCACAATAAATTGAGAGGTGTTTGTTGTGGGGGACAGGAAATTTAATCACCACAGAGTTAAAAGTAGAGCATAAGATCAAGGAGCAAAAACAATGTGCCTTTAGATCACTGAGAGTGTGTTACCATAGTACAGTACAATGAGGTGTTTGTGCGTTAGAAAATTGAAACCAAATGGACATCCTCTGTACTCTGTATACAAAGTTACTCTCCTGAAAGGTAAGCAGCAGGAATGTTCCAGCCGACTGGGGTTTTCAATAAATCCTTTCAGAGAACTAAGTAAAAACCCAGATCTGGACTTGAAATAGCCATTTTCTTGAAGCTTTAACCTGAGTATGAGAAAGAATTGTGATTAAACCCATTTTACTTGTCAAAATCTGGAAATGGTAATGTACAGCGTGATGACCATAGCCCATGCTACTGTATGATCTGTATGAAAGTTAAGAGAGCAAATCCTCACAATCCTCATCACAAGGAAAAAAAAAATTTTTTTGCTCTTTATTGTGTCTGTATGAGATGGATGCTAATTAAACTTACTGAGGTCACCACTGCACGGTATATGCAAGTCAAGCCATTATGCTGTACTCCTTAAACTTACCCAGTGGTGTGTGCCAACTAGATCTCAATAAAACTGGAAAAATAATTTAAAAAAAACAGGAAATTTGTATGAAATCAGATTATGACTGATGACAACAAGGCAGATTCAAAGTATCTTTGTTTAGAGTATATGTGTGTTTTAACCGCTCCAATTAAATAAGATGAGATTGTGAGAAGTAGGATAATAGTAATTATAATGCCAATGATAGCAGCTAAACTTACAAAATACTTACCAAGTTTTAGGCTCTGTCTTAATCATTTCATTGAGTGCACTTAATCCTCACAGTAGTTTTGTGAGGCTTATCCTCATTTTACAGAGGAAAACATCACACAGAAATTAAATAATTTGTCAAGGTTACGCAGCTAGCAAGTGGCAGAGGTAGGATTCAAACCAGGTGATAGGGCTCTGGAGCCCATTCTCTTAGCCTTCACATTATCAGTCTAAAGAACTACTCTTGGGGCGCCTGGGTGGCTCAGTTGGTTAAGCGACTGCCTTCGGCTCAGGTCATGATCCTGGAGTCCCTGGATTGAGTCCCGCATCGGGCTCCCTGCTCGGCAGGGAGTCTGCTTCCCCCTCTGACCCTCCTCCCTCTCATGCTCTCTGTCTCTCATTCTCTCTGTCTCAAATAAATGAATAAATAAATAAATCTTAAAAAAAAAAATAAAATAAAATAAAGAACTACTCTTGGGGCACCTAGGTGGCTCAGTCGGTTAAGTGTCTGCCTTCGGCTCAGGTCATGATTTTGGGGTCCTGGGATCGAGCCCTGCGTCAGGCTCCCTGCTGAGCATGGAGTCTGCTTCTCCCTCTCTCTCTGCTCCTCCCCTCTGCCTGTGTGTGCGCTCTCTCTCAAATATTAGAGCATGACAAATAAATAAAATCTCTCTCAAATAAATAAAATCTTAAAAAAAAAAAACTTTTAGTATGACTATGAGTTTTGAAAAATTAAAATCCTCACGCTCAACTGAATGGTTTAGAAATTGGCATTTCTCTTCTCAGGCCCTTGGCTTACAGCTCTCTGTCAGTTTACCATAATTTAAAAGATGCTACATGGTTATTGCAAATTAATGCTGCTGAGTAAGTCACTGAATAGTTAAATACTTCATGAGTCGTTCAGTCATCTTCAGACCTATCAGCCACCCTCTTCTGAAGGCAATACCAGTTCTTATCAGGTTTTAGATTATGAATGTGTGTTTTCCTTCTTACAGAGCTGTAATTGCGCTTCCAGTGACCAGCCTGAGCAAGGTAGGATTACAGAAGTAGGAGAGAATACACTCCCCGCCCTGTGGATCATGTAACCTACCTGGGGAGGGCAAGAGCTTGTTTATGACGCAACCACAGAGCAGCACAAAAAGGGTGTATAAAGGGTGTGGAAAGGCCCCTAAATGCTTTAGGACTCTGGGGAAAAAGAAGAATGTTCAGGGATTGGTCTGATTATACCAGAGCCTGAAGAAAGACCTCATGAAAGAAATAGTCTTTAGTTTTTCTGGAGAAAGAAAAATAACATTTCGAGAGGATAAACCTTTGCTTTAATTCAGTTTATTGTGGGTTAATAAAATAAATGCCTCTCAAACCAGGAGTACATCCCAAACTTGTAATGACTTGCCTAGCATTATAGGTTTCTGAGCTTTCTTGCTAAGTTGTTTTTTCCATAAGTTGTTTTTTGTAAGCTAATTTTGTCTATTTCATGTTAAAGGGACTTTAAAATCATTTCGATTCACTTTTATATCACTTCAGTCTTTTCTAGGTGAGAGTTTGAGAGAAATAGCTAGCAGAATTATGAGAAGGATACTCGCTATACATTCTTAAAAACCAGAAATCATCCCCTAGTAACTTATTCTAAAAGCTAACTTTAACGTGTTGGTTTTGATGCTTCTATATTTGCATGTAATTAAAACACTTTTTAAAGAAGGTATCTCAAGGTTTCTTGGCATAAAAATAATAGCCGTAGTAATGTTTTTGAGCACCAGTCATGTGTCATGCTCTGTTCTAAGTTTTCTAAATCCCTAATTTCATTTACTTTCACAACTCATGAGGTATAGACAGGTATACTCCTCCTACTTCTGCAGATGAGGAATTTGAAGTTTTAAAACCTTAAGTAACTCGCACAAAGTGACACAGTTCATAATTTGTGGAGACAGGAAACGGAACAAGCAGTCTCTGTGCTCTTAGCCTCCATAAATACACCCAGGAGTCCGACACACTGACTTCCTCACCTAACAAGTGTCTGGTGAGTACCTGCCTGTGCTGGGAATGAAGACCGGCACAAGACAGATACGTTCTTGCCCTTGCAGAGCTTAAATTCTAGGCCGGCGCCTCAGAAAATTAAGTGAATGCTGAGAATGTAAGATGATAAATGCTGAGAAAGGCAGTGAAGGGAGTTCGATCTTAATATCAGGTGGTTGAGAAAGGCTTCACTGAGCAGGTGACAGATGAGCCGGTGCCTGAAGGCTCAGGAGGAGGGAGACGTTAAGATATCAGATGACAGGCCTTCCCGGGGGCAGAGCTTACAGCAAGTGCGAAAATGGAGGTGAGGCAGCACGGACCGGGAGTTGGGGGGTGTGCTTGAGGGACAGGGAGCTGCCCAGTGTGTGCGGTGGGAAGCCAGCGAGTAGGGATGAGGCCAACCAAGTGGGGTCTTACAGGCACCTAGGAGACAAGGGTCTTCTGTTTTATTCCTTCCTGACATGATCACTGCATTCTCAATCATTTTATAGGCATTCCACTCAGTTCTTCTCACTTGGCAAGTAATTCTGGAGAAGATTATTTTCTAGAATGTCCCATGCATGAGGCATCATGGGTCACTATGCACTTTTCTCTCTATGAATTCAAGAAAAGTTTTGAGAGCCTGCTATGTGCCGGGCACTCTACGTACGAGATTCGGAGAATACAAACATGATGAAATAATAGGCCCTTGTCATGATCTCACTCGCTGGAGGCTGAGCTGGAAAGGGGTGTTGAAGCACATCATTTGAATGCAAACTCTTCATTTTTAAAACTGCAGCTGACCTCTCCTGGCCTCTGTGATATTTTGCACTTACTATGCTGTCCTCTGATTATTTTTGTACATGTCTGTCTCCTGAATTGTGAGGTCCATAAGGAGAGTCCAGGTCTTGGTTATTTTTATATTTTTCGGTGCTCAGCACAGTGTACCTATTACACAACAGGTGTTTAAAAATGTTGTCTGGCCTGATTTGAATGGAGACTTCTGTGAAGTACTGTGTGTCCACAGAGAAGGGAACACCCCTGACTGGGCCTAAGGGCAGACTGGAGAATAGCTATGACATTTGAACTGGACTTGGAATGTGCCTGTAGAAGTTTGCCAGACATAGAAAGTTGCTGGCATTCCCAAGGGTGCAAGTGGAGAGTTATGAAAGGGTATGGTGCGTGTGGAAACACCGAGGGCAGGTGGGCATGCCTCGAACAGACCGAGTGTTGGGGTAAGTGATGGATGAGCCCCAGGTACGGTTGAGGTCGATCAGTTCTCTCGCAGTCAGTCAAGACACAAACTTATAAGAGTTGTACCAGTGTGTGGGAGGAGGAAGCAGAGTGAAAGTATTAAAAATGTTTTGGAGGAAGGGGGTCTGGTCAGCTTCTGTTGGTGGCGAACAGTCCCATGTCTCCTCAGTTTGCTTGTTGGGCGGCCATGAAGCGAGACAGAGAAATAGAGTAGTGAGCAGAGGTTCTCAGGAGGAGACGGATGGGTGTTGTTGGGGGCATGTTGAATTCGAAGGACCGAGAAGCCCCTCAAAGGGTGTGTGGATGTTTGAGGTTTAAGACCATCAACATGTGTAGAGAGCAAGGAAGCCTGTAGGAGAAGAGCTGATAAAGATCAAAGCTGCAGGGATGGCTGCCGGTCAGCTCCTGGATGCATCGGAATGCATCCAGGGCACAGGCGAGGAAGTCTGAGAAATAGAGGGGATGCAGCAGTGTGTCCATATGGAGATGAGAGAGGGAATTTTGAGAGTCAAGTGTCAGAGTAGTGGCTGTGCATAATGGACTGGGTAGCTTCTTCCTTTGTATTTTTTTTTTTTTAAGATTTTATTTATTTATTTGAGAGAGAGAGAATGAGAGACAGCGAGCATGAGAGGGGTGAGGGTCAAAGGGAGAAGCAGACTCCCTGCCGAGCAGGGAACCCGACGCGGGACTCGATCCCGGGACTCCAGGATTGTGACCTGAGCCGAAGGCAGTAGCTTAACCAACTGAGCCACCCAGGCGCCCCTTCCTTTGTATTTGCCAGCTCACTTTGCTGAGGTTCGGTGATGTCTTTGAAGGGAGTTGGTGCAAAATCTGTTCACTTGCGTATTTTTGTAACCTTAGAGAAGGAAATAAACTTAAGATGACCAGTTTTGAGTCTCAGTGACCGCATTGTTCAAAGTAGCTCTGCTGATGAACCTTGGCTTCTAAAGAGCCAGGATGCTCACCATGTGCCTTTTCCCCACCGTGGGTAGGAGCCCTGTGAGTGCGAGGTGAGCTCCTTCACCACCAGATAAATAAACCTGTTGACGACCTATGAAGACCCTTGTTCATCTTTGTATGGCAGCTGGGGAAAGGATGCAACTCTTCCACGTCTTGAGTTTATTATACCTTTAGTTGTGGGACACATGTTCCCAGGGCCATGACTGTGGAAGTTGATTTTGTTGTGAACACACTTGGAGAGGCAGGTACGGACAGTATCCCCATGAACACTGGGCTTCTACGCAATTCAAGTCCTTGTGAGAACGTTGCTTTGTGGGATGTTCTTGTTTCTCTGTCAGATTACCACCCTCTTAATACTTGATGTTTTTGTTGTGACTCACCTGTACCACCATGACTTGATTTTCGCATTTACTCTTGAGTTTAAGCAAATGGTGCTGGTTATGCGGAGTTGTTTCTTGTGCCCTATGAATATGACCTCGTCTTGGCTAACTCAAGAACGTGGACTCTCAAAGTCACATTTGGCAGTACATAAATGTAGAGGGTTACTGAAATACTGTGTTCTGGAAGATAATTGATTCACTTGACATTTTAGGAGTGTATACTGTGCAAGTCGTACTCAGACCCAGAGGAATTATGGGATGAGTAAGACATGGTGCTTGCCCTCAGCTATTACCAGTCAACTAGGAGAGGTGATGAGTTCATCCCTCATCACGTGTCCTTAGGATATTTTAAGGGAAAAAAAAAAAAACTGTAGGATTTCAGAAGAAGGTAAGATTACCAATACCAAAGTTTACGGAAACTCTTTTTTGCTAGAATAGAGGTAATTCTATGATATGATTGAGGTACGCCTTTACAAATGTAGGTACCAGTCTTGGTTTAGTGTTGATGCTTTCTGCTATTTAATTTTTGCCATCAGGATCCTAGAACTACAACTAAAAAGACTACATCTGGATCGAGGTAATTTTTAGGACCTAGCTGATATACTAGGAAGTAGAAATGAAGGGACAGTTGGGGTTCAGAGTATGGAAGGTAGAGATTGAAGACTGAGTCAGTAAAGGTAATTGGAAATACAGAGGAGGGTGGTTGGGCAATTAGGACACAATCCATTGGTGTTCTGGTAGCCAACAGGCAGAAGAAGTCCAGACAGAGCCCGGGTGTCTGAATGTCAGGAAAGGAAAGGGAGAAACATGGTCTCAGGCAAGGTAAACCTTATTTTACCCCTCTTGGATCTTGAAATTAACCAGTTAATTTGGATAGGTCATCAGGTTTCTGCTGCCCCCTTCCCAGTAGGCTATTTTTAAAAAAGATTTATTTATTTTTGAGAGAGCGTGTGCACACGAGTGTGGGGAAGCGTGAGGGAGAGGCAAGGGGTGGGGAGAGAATCTCAAGCAGACTCCCCACTGAGTGTGGAATCCCACATGGAGCTTGATCCCACGACCCTGAGATCCTGACCTGAGCCTAAACCAATAGTAGGACAACTAACTGACTGAGCCACCCAGGTGCCTCCCTCCCCCAGTAGGCTATTTTGAAAGTATAACCCTTTCAGTGAAAAGTGGAAAAGAAAAAAAAAAATCCCCCTTAATCTCATCAATGCCAAATAGTTTTTGACTTCACAATTAATAATTATTCAGTGCCTTTTCTTTTTGCATTTTCTCATGTATGTGTGCTTAAATATATTTAATGGAGGCAAACAGTTCCTACTGTTTCAGAAACCCGCACCTAACAATCACTTAATGAGTTGATTGAATTTTCTTTTTCATTTAAAAGGTGTGGTTCCTACTTTCCTAGATTCTTACCTTCTTATTCTTTAATAACATGATTTTAAACAACCTTGTAATATTTCATCATCGAAATGTGCTGCCATGTATTTCTTCAGACTTCTTTGAACATTAGGTTTTTGTTTTTTTATTTTTATTTTTTATTTTTTATTTTATTTATTTATTTTTTTTAAAGATTTATTTATTCATTTGAGAGAGCGAGAATGAGAGAGAGTACATGAGAGGGGGGAGGGTCAGAGGGAGAAGCAGACTCCCTGCCGAGCAGGGAGCCCGATGCGGGACTCGATCCCGGGACTCCAGGATCATGACCTGAGCCGAAGGCAGTCGCTTAACCAACTGAGCCACCCAGGCGCCCCTGTTTTTTTTTTTTAAAGATTGATTTATTTTAGAGAGCGAGAGAACAAGCATGAGTGGGAAGGGCAGAGGGAGAGGGAGAGAGCATCTCAAGCTGACTCCATGCTGAGCACAGAGCCTGATAAAGGGCTCAATCTCACCACCCTGAGATCACGACCTGAGCCGAAACCAAGAGTCAGACTTAACTGACTGCGCCACCCAGGCGCCCCTTTGTTTTGTTTTTATAGTGTGTGAAACAATTCTACACTGAAGAACTTTGTACATGAGTATAAGAGCTGGTCAGATAAATCCTTTGGATACATTCCTTTGGATGGAATCAGAGGGTGTGAGCATTTTTAAGACTTTTGATACATGTTGCCAAATTGCCCTTCAGAAACAGCCTACAGTCCGTGCTACTACTCTGTGTACGTAAGTGTTTTCCAACACTCTTGCCAGTATTTTGACATTGCTAACACTCTTTCCAAATATTTACTGTTGCACAAAGTGCAAAAACGGTATCTTATTTTAATTGGCATATGCTTGGCACTCAGATCTTTATTGAATAAGTGTAGATTCAGGGATCAAAGTGCTGAGGTACAGAAGTGAATACAAGATTAAAGCATGCCCTCCCTGAAGTTACATTCTGGTGGGAGAGACAGGTAATATATAGGATGCTTGATAATCTAAAGTACTAAAGAGGGGGGACATACTAATGCAGAGAAGGGGAATATGAAATGTTGGGGGTTGTTTTTGTGAGAGAGAGAGAAATTTTGGTTAGTGTGACCAAGGAAAGGTGGCTTTTGAGTAAAGGCTGGAGGGCATCAGTCATGGGAGTATCTGGAGGAAAACCGTGCCAGTCAGAGTGGAGAGCAAGTGGAAAGACCCTGCTGCGGTGGAGCTTTACTGATGTGCTCTAGGAAAGCAAGGAATGGGGTGAGGAAAAGTTGAAACAGACGGTGAGGTTTGACAGGTAGCAGAGAACCAGATCATGTACAGTCTTGAAAATCCTAAGGATTTTGGCTTTTAACTAAAGTAACTTAAATTTTGACAGAGTTGTTCTGATACCTGTGTAGAGAATACATTGAATGGGGGTGAGGGCTGGTTCAGGGAGACCAGTGAGGAAGCATTGCTACAGTCATGGCGGGAGATTGTGGCTTCTTGGGCCAGCGTTGTGGCAGTGTGAACGGTAGTCAGATTCTAGATAGGCGTGTTGAAAGTGAAGCTGACAGGATTTGCTTAGATGAAGTGAGAGCAAAAGAGCGGAGTCAGAGATGACTCTACACACTTTGGGTGTGAACAGTGGAAGGATAATGTTGCCATCCACTGAGATGGGGATGGATGGTGGTGGCACAGATATTAGGATATGGCTATCAGGAACTAAGCTGTAGAGATATTAAGTTGAGATGAATAATTTGTAAGTGAAGATGTTGAGTAGAAAGTAGGATACAAAAGTCTAGAGTGCACAGAAGTTTGGTCTATGAATATAAATTTGGGATTTATCAATATTTAGATGGTATTTAAAGCCACTAGACTGGATAAAACCACCAAGAGAGTGTGCAGAAGAGAACAGGTCAAGGGCACCACTGGGGAACTCCCTAGAGTATTCCAAAATACCTCTGGGGTACTCCCAAATTTTAAAGGGCTAGGGAGATGAGGAGGAATCACAGAGGAGACCAAGAAGAAACAGCCAGGAGGGTAGGAGGGAAGTCAGTCAAGAGCATTGTTCTGGAAGCCAAGTAAAGAAGACCTTTCAAGGAGGAATCAACTGCATCAGATGCTGAGAGAGGAGAACATGGTAGTTAAGACCTCCATTTGGTTTAAACCAAAGGTTGTGTGTTTACCAGGAAGTCTAGAGGTGGTTGGTCTAGGTTTGGTGATTCAGTAAGGTCATCTTTCTGTCTTTCCACTCTTCTTGACTCAGCATGTTTTGTCAGTGACTTTTCAGTTAAAATGTCACTAAGAGATCCAAGTGCCAGTTCCTCCTGCTACTGTGTAAAAGGCTGAAGGTGAAGGACAGCATGCTAGAGTCAAGGCTTTCTCCTGGCATGCGTGTCTACCTTTATCAGGGAAGAAACCTCCTGTTCAGCACCTTACCCCCTAGCACTCGTGTCTTTAGGTCTTACTGGCACAGACCAAGTTGCATGGTCACTACAACTTGAAGAAAGACTGGGCATGCAAGCATTAGGCTTTTTCAATCTTTCTGTAGTGTGTTAGCAATGGAAATGGGGATTAGGGATGACAGTTGGGGAGCCAGGAAAGATGCTAGACACAATAAGGTTAAACATTTTTAAAAATTTTATTGATTATTTTTATTTACTGTTTTGTTAAGTGCTTTTGCTCCCTTACGTTTTGAGCCATACAATTCTTTGTTGATTTGATATTGTTCATTGTCCTTTGTCTTGGGTTTCATTATTTGCCTTTTTGTATATGGTGATTTTTAAAAATTTTTCCAGTTTTTATATTTTCAAATACATGTTTTCCTTTAATTTTCCTATGTTTTTATGCGGGACAAGACCTTCTCTGCTGAAAGAGACTGATCTATATTTAGTTATTATGGTTAATTTGTCTGGTTTTGTCCTAAACCCTTTATAATCCAATTTTTATTTGTTTGTGGTGTGTGTGTGTGTGTGTGTGTGTGTGTGTGTGTGTGTGTATGGTAGGACTAGTGGCGAATCTTTAGGTAACTTAAGATGTGCCAGATACTATTCTAAGCATGTTAAAAATGAAAACTTACTTAACCGTTAAAAGAAGGTATAAAATAAGTATCCCTGTAATCACACCCATTGTTTCATATGAAAAATACAGGCACCGAGAGGCTAAGTAACCTGCTCAACAGCCAGTGTGTGCTGGAGCTGGGTTTATTTATTTATTTATTTTTAAAGATTTTATTTATTTGACAGAGACAGCAAGAGGGGGGACACAGCAGGGGGAGCAGGAGAGGGAGAAGCAGGCTTCCTGCGGAACAGGAAGCCCAATGCGGGGCTCGATCCCAGGATCCTGGGATCACGACCTGAGCCGAAGGCAGACGCCTAACGACTGAGCCACCCAGGCGCCCCTGGAGCTGGGTTTAAAACCTAGGCAGTCTGGCTCTGGATTGTCCACTTTTAATCACTACATCATACATACTGCTTCTCAAATTTTATTTTTTTTAATTCAGTTATTTTCATACCACAAATAAATGTCTTATCTGAAAAAAATTTCCCTTATCGTATTCTAAATTTTTATATTTCTGGGATTTATACACCAGTTCATTAATCTGTCCATATAGTTTTATGCCAATAATAGACTATTTTTATTTTATAATATCCTATAGTAACTAATAGCACAACTTCCTTCTTATTGAACTTTTTTTATTGTGATAAATATGTTATATAAAATTTACCATTTTAACCGTTTTTTAAGCGTGTGGTTCAGTGGTATAAAATAGATTCCTTTTGTGGTACAAGAGTCACCATCATCCCATCTCCAGGACTTTTTATCTTCCCCAACTGAAATTCTTGATCCATTAAACACTAACTCCCCACTCTCCATCCCCCCAGCCCCCGGGAACCACCATTCTACTGTCTGTCTCTGAATTTGACTACTCTAGGTACCTCACGTAAGAAGAGTCATGCAATATTTGTCCTTTTGTGAGTGGCTTATGGAATGTCTTCAAGTTTCGTCCATGGTGCAGCATGTGTCAGAATTTCCTTCCTTCTTAGGATGGAATAATATTTCATAGTATGTATGTGCCACATATTGTCTATCCATTCATCTGTCAATGGACACCTTGGGTTGCTTCTACCTTTTGGTTATTATAAATAGCATTATAGCATCGGTGTACAAATACCATATGGACATGGGTGTACAAAGATCCTCCTTTCATTTATTTTGGGTATATACCCAGAAGTGGAATTAGTAGATTGTATGCTAGTCTATTTTTATTTTGGGGGGGGGGGGCGGTGGGGCACGGCCATACCATTTTCCGGAGTAACCGCACCATTTTACTTTCTACCAGCAATGCACGGGGTTCCAAGTTGTTCACATCCTAGCCAACACTTGTTATTTTCTGTTTTGTTTCTATAATAGCCATTCTAATGGGGGTGATGTGGTATCTTACTGTAGTGTCAATCTGCATTTCCCTAATGACTAATGATGTTGAACATCTTTTCGTGTGTTGTTGGCCATTATGTATTTTCTTTGGAGAAAGGTCTATTCAAGTACTTTGCCCATTTTTTTTTTTTTTATAAGAGTTTTCTGTTCTTCAGCTGTAGTCATCTCATGTTTATGTTCCTGAATTTTTGGCTATTCTTAGTTACTCTAAACTAATTTAAATTGTTTTTTAAAAGTTCTCCCAAATCCCACTTTAAAATAATCACATGTGGATTTAGATGGGAATACCATTCAATTAATATATTAATTCAGGGAAGAATTAACATGTATACTTACTTATTCAAATCCTTTATGTTCCTCACTTAAAATTTTTTTCCATAATATCAGCACTTTTTGATTTATAGAAATAGTGTATGCATGTCCATGTCTCCATGTGCAACTACTTTTTATTGCTAAAGTAAAGAATCTTTTTTCTGTTTTTTCCTGCTACATCGAAAAGCTGTTGATTGTTTTACAATATTGATTTGTAAGCAGCTTATCAGGTTTATTTACATAATTTTTAGATAATAACACTATATGTTGAAGCTAAATTTTCTAACATCTACATTAGTATTAATGAGAAAAGTTGGTCCTTTTGGGTTAAGTAAAAATGAACCTGCAGCCACAGTTTGGAGTATAATTTATTTCTCCCATAACTTACCATTAATTTTTTTTATCCCTTTGGGTAGACTTATGTTAGCTTTATAATAATTCCCAGCTACTGTAGATAATTAACGTAAAGGTCACCTTCTCTATAGAGTTGTGCTACAAGAACCCAAGTTATAATTATAGCTGTAACATACTCTCATGTATTTTAACTATGTCAGATTGACATTTTCTCTTCCTGACTAGTTAAGGGCCCTGCCTTATTGATGCTTATTATATTTTATAAAACACAATAATTTATATTTTGAGCTGTATAAATGAATGTGCAATGTCTGTATTCCAGACTGGCCTCAGTAGTTGTTTTCTTGTCCAGCGAAAATCCTCACGGCCTCTAGCGCTGGAAAGTGCACTAGCCTCCTAAGCTCTTCTCTGATTTCAAACTTGATTGCGAACTCTACCCTGTTGGTCGCTCGCTGGTCACTTATGCACACTGCCACCCCTTGATCAAATCCGGGGGGGCCAATGCCAAGAAAGCTGCAGTCCCCCGCCTTCTCCATCTTCCCACGACACCCCCTCCCCCCGCAACAGTTAAGGGCTGATGTTCTTAGCCTGGCATTTCATGCCATCCTGAACAGTGAACTAGCTACCTCTCCAGCGTCATCTTTTTCTTCCCCATGACGCCTGCACACCTAGTAAGCCACACAAACCACAATCCTATTAAAAAATTTTTAATGAGATACTACGTATTCTCTAGTGTTCATAATAATTACTGAAAACATTTGGCAGCGGTTTCTATAGTAGAATGTCAGGTGTTTCTAGCACCCTCTACATTTGTGCTTTGTGATTACCTTACTTTGCAGTTACCTTACTATGGAGGCAAGTAAATACTTGTGTAGCATAACCCCTCCTGGGAATCCGTTGTCTAGATTTTTATTAAGATGATCTGTGTCTTCTAATAAAGGTAAAATAGTAGTTAAGGTTTTATGGCGGTGGGGGGGGAGCTTTTTTGTCCTTTTGGCTAAGATCAAGTGTTGTTTTGTGGGTTTTTTTGGTCAACTCCTTGAAACTTCTTCAGAACACTTTAATTTCATCAAATTTAAAGAATAGCAGCTCGTTTTGTTCAATGTGGAATAATCTCATGAAAAACATGTTATAGCTGAATTTATCCTGGTCTGGTTGAGAGTTCAGAGAGAAGAACTAGCTTTGACGAGTTGATGTTTCTGTGGCCTGGGAAACTGCTCTCATTACTTTGAAGGTGTTTTGCGAGCTTGTGGGACTTACCTGCTTTCCCAGCCTTTCCTTGAGGAACAGGGGAGGCCAGGCCGGAGCTGAGAGAGATCACTACATACCTGTGAATGCCCTGGGAGCTTTCTCCTGGCCAATGAATCCTTTAACGTAAGTGTCAGAACAAAGGAGTATCATTCAGGAGGTCATTCTTCAGCTTTAATTTCCAGTCCTAGGAACACACCATTATGGTCTCATGAAGAACTTTCTAGTAGCAAAGGGGCTGTTTTCATCATAACCATATAAAATCATCAGTTAAGCCATTGATTTCTGTGTTGTTGTTTTTCTTAGTAAAATTAAAAAGGATTGAAGAATACCTAATGTTTGCAGAGGCACAGGAATAAAAATGATTAGAATCTATTTAATTGTTGATCCACTTTATCCTTTCTTAGTTTCTTTATCTGTTTTGAACATTTTTATCTGATTAAATATTTGACTCCAGTGACTTTAATAGTATCTATTAGTGTTTTGATGTTTTATGTTAGCTTTTATGATAAAATATGCTTATTATGAAAAAATTCACATGGAATAATCCTATAAAGGGGAAAAAGCATATAAAGGGTGAAGGGAAAATTGCCCATTTCTGCCTTTTTCCCTCATTGTTCCTTTATGTCCCACTGTGCTACATTTCATAACCTCATAAAATTCTGGCATATCTTGTAGAATTTTTCAGTATATAGGTAAGTATGAGCTTAAAAAAAGAGGGTAATATTTTTTTTCCACATAATACATCATTTTATTAGATTTTTAGTTTTACAAGGCATTCCTTAATGATGATCTGTAACGTAAAGTACATTTAATTGGATTTTCCAAGGTGGGTATCCGAGTACATTGCTTGTTGATGAAGCCATACTTCAAACTCAGTAGACTCTCTGTGTGTTACTATCTAAGGCTAAGTGCAAATGCTATTCCTTCCATGTTTTCCCTAGACAAAAGATGGTAATAATTACAGGGTCAAAACAAATCTGTTGTCTCTGTGTAAGATTCTGCTAACGGTGTAAGCTTAAAATAAACCACTGAGGCCAGTAATGCATCTGCAGGTAGATCTTAAATCTTGATGGTTTACGTCTGGGATAGGTTACGTGCTGTGAAGCGAACGGGTAAATACTACCCCTCAGAACTGTAAGAGCGGTCCTATAAGGATTTCTTTATTTAAGAATTTGGTTCTGGGCGCCTGGGTGGCTCAGTTGGTTAAGCGACTGCCTTCGGCTCAGGTCATGATCCTGGAGTCCCGGGATCGAGTCCCACATCGGGCTCCCTGCTCGGTGGGGAGTCTGCTTCTCCCTCGGACCCTCCCCCCTCTCATGCTCTCTCTATCTCATTCTCTCTCTCAAATAAATAAATAAAATCTTAAAAAAAAAAAAAAGAATTTGGTTCTCAGGTTACTCAGTCTTTCAGCCCAATATTGCCATGTCTTACTTTTCATATTGGTTATGATGTATATGGTTTACTGCTTCTTTATATGAAGTCCAATTATGGGTACTTGAGGTCAACTTTGCTCTTCAGTTAAACATGAGGACTGTTGGTGGAACAGTGGAATACCTTGGTTGTATCTCCACTGTGTTTACCATTGCACTAGGCGAGCCCCCTTCTAAAAGGAGGAGCTCAGGTGGCCTCCAGCCTGATGCTGCTTTCCTTCACCTGATGCTTCTGTTCTGCAGCCCAGTAGAGGGAACTCTGGGCTGGCGGTAGGTTGCCTGACTTCCCGGCATCACTGTTATTGCTTAGGTGTGTGACCCGAGGAAGCCATTTAATCACCCAAGTAGCTCTGTCATCTGTGAGCTGGGAATAGTAACGGCAGTGCTGAGTTTCAAAGGAGTTAATTCTGTGGTGAAGGAGGCTTTGTTCAGTACCCTCAATGCCCGGGAGTCAGACTGATGGTCAAATGGGGAGGACTTTTGCTAGGAACTACAAGTTGCCATTTCGTGGAGGGGGGGTGGGGCTGGGTGGGAGGGACAGTGAGCCTTGTGAATGGGGTAGGGCAGGTCATGGCAATCACAGATAAGCTGGCGGGGTGACCTTGCTTCTGGTGCCTGGCTGTATGTTGGAATCAGAGAGGTGCAGGTCTGTAGTAATTCTGAGGCACACTGAGAAATGTCTGTAAACCCACGATGCTGTCAGAAACAATGCTATGAAACATCCCTTTCTGAAAAACAAGTTGAGTTTCCAAACTTGTTTAGCCTTGACTGTACTGTGGCTGTAGCCCAGAAATATTCATCTGTTACTTGCTCAACCTTGCTCATTGTTTCCGAGGATGATGAGGACTCATTATGTTTTTTTCTGTCAAGGGGCCATAATTTAGTAACTGTATATTCTAAAAGATTGGTTTTTCTGTACCTCCAAAAGCAAGTAAAACTGGTGGCTAAATGTAAGTTTAAAAGGAGACATTTTTCTTTATAGTCCTTATAATAATTAGCAAGTAATAGATATTCAAATATTTGTCTCCTTTTATCTAGTTAAGAGACTGTGTGAAGAGTCCCTTAATATTAACAAAGGACAAATAAGCTTGTAAAAATTAAGTGTTTAATGCTTCAGTGAAGATGAGAGAAGGCATTATCAAAATCTATTTACTCCTGGCCTTTGGAAAAAAAAATTAATAGCTATTACTATCATCTGTATAATACTACATCTATTTTTTTCCAACTTGATTGAGATCTAATTTGACATTTAAAGTGTACATTGTGGTGATTTGATGTAAATTATAGAATGATTTTAGTTATGGAGTTAATTAACATATCCCTCACCTCACATATTTCTTTTTTTTTTGAGGACATTTAAGTTCAACTCTTAGCAAATTCCAGTGATCTAACAGTCTTATCAACTGTAGTCACCATTTTACATTAGTTCCCCAGACCTTATTCTTCTCACAGCTGAAAGTTTGTCCCCTTCCACCAACCTCTCCCCATTTCCCACACTTTCCTCTTGGCCTTACAATAAAAATTCATTCCACAAATATTTATTAAATCTCACTCCATGCTAGTCACTTGGCTAGGGTGTGAGGGACAGAATGGAATCAGGTTCTCTTCCTGTTCTCCGGGACCTTAGAGAGTAGTCCGAGAGCCCTACTGAAACAGATGCTGTCCTGGAAGCAGGTGTGGGTGTGGTGAAGGGGGGCGTGGCCCATGGCACACATGGGAGGGTGCCCTGGCAGGAGCAAAGAAGTTCTGATTCTCAACAGTCCTTCTCATGCTTACGTGTATTCGAATCACCAGGAGATTTTGTTAAAATGGAGGTTGTGATTCAGTAGATCTGGGGTAGGGGCTACAAATGAGTGGCAAAGATTTGAAAGAACGGTCAGCTTTGTATTCACCAGGCAAGATAGGGGACTAGATGGAAAAGAGGCTAGTTCATTCACAAAGATGGACATAAGCAGAAGAATAGAGTAAAAAGGCCTGGAAAACTAAAAGTAAGGGGTGTGTGTGTGTAGGGATGAGAGCATGGCAAAGCATCATGGGGGAGAGGTTGATCGGAATAGTCCTAGGACTGCCATTTACACCTTTAAAATTAAATATTAAGGGGATTAAAAATAAGATCATCCTATAGATAATGGGGAATCACAAATTTTAGACTGGGTCATGACTTTTTTTTTTTTTTTTTCATGTTCAGGGGATCAACATGATGGACTTGGAAAGGGTGGAAGGACAGCACTTTAGGAGTCTAATACAGTTGTTGAGGCAAAATATAAGGGGGTGAAGAGGATTTGTAGGATTTGGATTGAGCGGAAGAAGAGGTCTTTGAAAAGAAGCGATGTGCCTCATGAATTAGAATAGTACTTCCGGGTGTCAGAGAGGAAACTACGTTCATGGGAGCAGAGCACACACCCGTGTAAAAGAACAGCGTGTGAAAATAAGCAATGGGAAACCTCACTAAAATGAAATTGGAAGGTTGGGCAGGCGGGGCTCTCCTGCCCTACAACCACTCTGTCTGGAGCAGGACCAACAAAAAGACTAACTTGCAAGCAGATACTACTTGATTATCCCAGCAGGCGGAAGGAAGGCTTCCTCCTCCCCGCCCCCCCACAACAACCCAGCCAATCAGACACCGTCCCAACTCAGCCAATGAAAAGCCACTATACTTCCAGCTCGCAGTTTACTCCAGGGGACTTTTTATTTGTAACAGCCTTCCCAATTTCCCGCTGCCCTCGCCTATTCCCGAATAAACTCGTCTTTTGCGAATAAACATAACTGGAAGTTTGAGTTTTACAGTTAACAAGTACAAAGATAAAGCTGGAAATAGGTAGAACTTTAATGTGGGTGATTTTAAATGCCAGATCTAAGGAGCTTAACCTCGTTTTTCTTTATTAAGATGAAAATTTTATGAACAGAATCACTGAACTCCTGCAAAGCAATGAGCCTCACTTCCCAGAAATATTACTTCACTCACTTATGGGGCCATTAGGAATATAGGACACCATCGTTTTCGTGTGAGTTCTTTTTTCAGCTCTTCATATTTTTCAGTGGGGTAATACCCTTAGTATTGAGAGTCTTCATGTTAGATTATATGGGGATGTGGGGACAATTCCAATGTTTTGAGGCTGGGAAAAAGGAAAAATGGATTTATAATTAGCATAAGGGAGGAGGGTTTCAAAGTGTCGAAATTGAAACATTCAGCAAAGAATTTAAAATGTGAGTGGCATTGGTATTCAGAAAGAGGATAAGTCTGCAAGTGAGAATTTGGGATTCATCCAAATGGGTAAGGGTTAGAGTAAAATAAATGAAGAAGATTCTGCAAGAGAGAGGTGTATGAAGAAAGTTGTAAGGATTGAACTTGGGAAATGCCCGTGATCAGGTAGCAGGTGTGAGCATCAGGACTGTGTGATTTCAAATGTGCCAGAGATTATGAAGCATACATATTTCATTGCTAAATGGGAACACTTGCAGCAAGAGAAGTTTGAAGACCATTTTAGTTTGGCAAAGGAGTCAAGATGAAGAGGTGAAAAAAATAATCCAGTGCCACCTGGTGGCAAGCATTAGGCATTTTTTAAATGAATTTTTTTCTCCTCAAATTGAATTATTCTTTCTGTTTGGTTTTTAAATTTTCATCTGTTTTTTTTATGTGATAGCCTAGTGTGTGAATGGACTAGTTTGTTTACTTTTTAATCAACAGTATGAGCGGAAGTCAGAGCTTTGATTCTTAACTTTGCCCGAAGCCCCTGTGTCACATGGCTGTTTTGATCTGTCTCTCTGTTACACAAGACCTGAGTTAATTACTCCAGCTTACAGCTTACAGCTACCCTTCACATATCCTGATGGTCTCATCATTGCCTCTGCTCTTCTGCCTCTAAATCATCAAAAATACAAAAAACATGTCTACGTGAAGATTGCATGATTCCGAATATTCAGTTTGTACTTTGACTCAGTAGTTAGTGCAGGAGATGAGGTTTTTAAGCTTAAAGCTTTCAAAATAAAGTAGAAACTTTTTTTTTCTTTAATCCCAAGGAAAACCTACATCCTCGAAAAATGCACAGCCATCTCGAGTGAATTTGCTTAGACCACTTCCTAAATGCAAAGCATCTTTGAAAAGTTCTGCGCTGAGGAGGACGGGAAGCACCTCCTCTATTACCAGCACCCACAGTGATCTGAGCACTTACAGCAATAATTGTAAGTCGGTCTTCTGTCTAACTTCTAGGATCATTGAGACCGTAGGTATAAGAAAAGACTAATGTGCTACAAATAATTACTAGAATTTTGATTCTGTGATTTAGGGGGAAATAGGAGCACTGCTTCTCCTGTGGACTTTCTCAAAAAGTTTGTCAGGAAAAGCAAATTCTTCAAATGACACTCTTTTTTGATGAATGCATATTCAGTGCTGTGAAACACTGAACTATTTATGTGTTGAAGGTACCTGGCTTTTTTTTTTTCTTTTTGCATGGAGAATTCTAAATTGTATCATTTGAAGCAATGGTGTTTTTGGTTTGTTTAAGGAAGGAGAGCAATCTAGGGGCTATTGGAACCCAACTGGAAATCAGAAGAGAGAGAACTTCAGTGTGATTTGCTTTATAAAAGACTATATTTTGTCGATGTATGTTTTATAATCTTATATTTTGGATGCTAGAGTCAGTATAATATGACTAGTATAACTTCAAGCCTAATTTTAAGTAATTTAAACTCAATATTTCTAAAGGTTTTAGTTAAGGTAAATTCTGTTTTCTGAGTGTAAAATGGGTGACTTCATTGAGCTATCTTTTTCATTCGAAAGATGTATTTGGTCTAAGTATTTGCTCATTTCCTTTCTAAATTTCCTCACACCATCATTGACAGATTTATTAATTTGAACAGCTGTGGAGTGTCTGCTGGGTACGGGCACCATGATAGATGCTGTGAGGGATATGGGATGTAAAAGAAGTGGCCCTTATCTAAAAGGTGGTTGAAGAGGATATTTACCTGGATAACTAGAATACCAGATAAAATAAGATTATTAAGCGTGAGGTGGAAAGGAGGGAAGTTCTCTGCTTTAAGGAGGGATCAATTTGTTTCTTTCTAGTGCTGGAACAAGGACAAAGTGGAGTCCTAGTTATTGAACCTCTGGGTGTGGAGCGCTATTATAAGGTTGCCATAAATTCTTCCTTTTTTTTTTTTTTTCTTCTTTCTCAAATACCTTCTGCCACTGCCCTGATTGTGTATATGAGGTGAGCGAGTGAGGCTCAGAGAGGTTTTCGCTGGCCCAAGGGCACTCAGCCAGCATGGGACAGAATTGAGAGTGTGATTGTGTGGAGGAGAAGGCTTTGAATTAATGGCCGAATTAATGAGCACATTTCCGAGAGGTCACTTAGCAGCAGTAGTTTGTCTCACGTGATAGTAAGTAGCTGTGTCCTGGAAACTTTGTGAATATTAAAATGTGTTACTTAAAATTAAAAAGGCTTCTTATCCGCTTATTGTTCCACTTTTAAAGTTGTGGCATAAAATAGGAAAGGTTTGCATGTAGCCAGGAATGTCCTGTGGATTTGGAAAGGGAATTCACACATGTATTATTTTAAGGTTATTTCCCTTGCAGCTTTCTCTGTTTGCGGTGTGAATTTTAAAAACAAACTGCCAAAGCAGAATCACCAGCGAGCTCTCCGAGAGCCGTGTAGCAACGGAATTTGTGACCCTTGGAAGCAGACACATTCGGTGGTGGCGCTCTCCAGCCTTTTCCATTGACAGCCATGTTGACTTGGCCACCGTTTCAGTACTGTGTCTGACTCTCCGAAGGAGGTTGTAAAGTGCTTTTGTCCGTTCCTTTTTGTCTTGTAACAAAGGGGTTTACCGTATACCCACAGAGCCTGCCTAGAGGTGGATGCGTCCCTGTTGCAGATGAAGCATTCAAATCAATGAGTCTTTTCTTACTTTGATTTGCTAGCTGGTTTAATCTGTTTTGTGTAGTGCCTTGGAGCTTCCAGGTTTTTTTTTTTTCCCTCCATTCTAATTCACTAAGAGCAAGCATGAGGGATAGGAGAGTGAACATGGCTGCAGTTTTTCCTGCTTAAGATTGCTTTGATCTTTTTAAATGACTGTACCAGGAGGATTTCGCAGTTGTACAGAGACGGATATTTCTTCAAAAATATTTATCAATTCTACACTCACCCCACCGGCTGGTTCAGAGAGGCACTATGATGCTACCTTATTGACACTGCTCGTCCTGGGATCCTACAGCCTTTGTATAGTTCCTTTGTTAGCCACGCTTACTGGGAAAAGAAGTAGGTCGACGATTTCTGGTTTGATTGTTTTCTTTGTAAGCATGCTTAAATTTTACTCAATAAATTGATTTAGCATCTCTTGATTGTTATTTTTTATAACTTGTAATTTGTGGATTGTAATATTGGCATATTTACATATAAGTTGTGAGTGGTTCTAAATAGAATCAATTTTATTCTATATTTTCTGTGTTTTCAGACTTAATATAATTCAGTGGCATTGTCGGCATGCCGAGTACATGAAATGACCTTATTATTAAAGACTGGTCTCATTTCTGATTAAATAAGCAGTAGTTTTGTGTATGTAGCTTATAGTTGTATGAGTACAGAAAAATATTTTCCTAGAATTAAAACATCACTTCTTTGATTATTTTACTCATTATATTCAAAGATATTAAAGATGCGTACCTTTTAAAGATTACTTTAAGACATGAAAATCATTTTGAACTGAATTTTTTCCTATTTCTGATAATGATGGGTCATGTGAGGAAATCTTTTGATAACCGTTTGGATTCATACTGAGTTAAGCATTTAAACCCCTTTCAAGAGTGTGTTCTTGCTTTGCTGCTCATTTCTTTGTATTTGCACAGTAGCTTCTCTGTCAAATGTGCTCGTGCATAGAGTTTAAACATTCATAAGCTCTCCCAGACTCCGCTAAAGTCCAGTTTTTAAGATCATTGGATAAAAATATATATTGTAGGTCTTGAAGAGAGTTGATGGTTTGAGGGCCATTGTGTATGTGTGGAAGGAAGCCTTTAGTGAGTGTGTAATTTTGCCCCCTTACCGAATGTGAAATCCAAAGGCTTCCTTCTTCCCGTTTGGCCACACACACACACACAAATATGTTTATTTTTGAGAGACAGATGGTGAGGGGGGGAAATGCAAGAGATGCACACTAAAGCTGTTTGTACTCTTTTGGAATTTAGGAGAACAGGAGGGTAGCTGAAGAAGTGGAGTATTCTTGATCTTGGCCTTCATGGCCAGCCCTGGCTTAGCTGGTGTGATACATAGAAAAGGGCGTTCACCTCAGACTCCTCCTAGTGTTCCTGCCAACTCTTGGGAAGGTGGATGATCTTCCACTGTCTTAGCCTCAGGATCCTCACCTGAGGAACAGGAGGGCAGTACTACATCATCTTAAAAATCCTTGTAGCAAAAATGTTTCTGACCACTTCGATTTCCTTCACCAATAAGATGGTGTCTAATAGTTTGGAAGGTGGGTGTTTGAGTTGTTGAGGTGATCAAGCTGATAGAAGGATTCCTCTTATTTACCTGCAGGGTGATGGCGAGTGAGTATTATCTCACCTGCCCACACTGGTCAGTTGGTCAGAAGTACCTGGAGTAGATTGTTGAAAGGTTTTCAGGCTGCTTCCAGGGTTGGAGCAAAAGTTTGTGTTTGACTAGTGATGTCTGCCATAGGTAAGGAAGGGGATGTGAGGCAGTGGATATACTCTGGCTCTGTATCACACACTTAATACTTATGCACATCCAAATAGACTATTAAATAAGAAAATGCTATTATCTAGACTGGCATTAATTTTGTCTTCATTTTTGCAGTGTTTTTCTGGGGATATATAGGAGACATTCTTGTTACTACCCAGTTGAGTAACTTTGCTTTTGGAATTTGGAAGTGTAGACTTCAGTAGTGACTTGATTTCAAGTCAGGTGGGCAGATGATCTGGCACAGTAGGTAGCCTTATACAGATTGACAAAAAGAACTCCAGAAATAAGCAGAATGTTGGCTCTGCATATATACATAGCTCAGTAAACAAAACTAATGCTAGCCAGATGCTAGAATGTAGTATGAAATGTTAGTTTGCAAATAAGTCTGGAACAATGAGAAGCCCTTCTGTAATAAGAAAATAATTTCTTTTGCCTAGGCTTCTCTGAGAATCTCTTTGTACTCTCTTCAGACTCCATTATCTCTCTTACTCTCTTTCACTTGAATCACACTTGGACTATGGGGAAATGAAACCAAGGATTCCAGAGAATCTATTTTTCTGGCATAATTGAAGCCACTAGAACCAAGGATCGCAACAGAACAGGGGCAATTTTAAATTGTTATTACAGCTGCTGGGACCCGGGCGACCTCATGTGGGATATCACATATTGACTCTTCAGACAAACTGTCGCTCAGGGATCGTGGCCCCTGTCGCACTGTGCTGAGGACAATTTTGAGGATGCCTGTGGCTTCAGTGGGACTATAATAGAAAAACCTACAGTTCTTCCCTCCTATATCGGGAAGAGCCAGTCCTTCCTTCTGTGTGTCTCCTTGACTCTCACACTGGTACCCCACTCACAATACTTCACTCTGGTCACCAGATGTGTGGCAGTTTCTACCACAGCCAGCGATTTCTTGGGTGGTCTTCAATCCTGACACCATCTACTGGAGATGGCAGCAGATCCCACAGGTTAAGGGCTCACTCCTGCAAGACTGGCCCCAACCCCCTTCGGATGCCAGTCACAAGTCCAGGTTGTCAGCTGTACTTCTCACCAACCAGCTGTAAATGGGAGATTCCAACGGCTCCTATCTTGGGTATGATAAATATGCTAGAGCCACACACAAAACTGAAGTAAACATTTACTTACTAATAAATGCCAAGTTATTATAAGAGGGTGTAGCAGAGGATACAGGTAAACATCTAGATGGAATTGATGCATAGAGCAAGGTATGCAGGAAGGGTGAAGAGTGTGCATCCCTTCTGCAGGTGTGCACCAATTCAGAAGCTCTCCCATCTCCATAGTTGGAGATTTTTATGGAGGCTTCCATAAAAGGGCCTGATTGATCCTTAAGTTCATTTTTAACCCTTTGCCCTCCTCAAGAAAATGGAGGGCGGGGCCAAAAATTCCAGGAGTCTAACCATGGCTTGGTCTTCCCAGTGACTAGCCCCCATCTGGGAACCCACACAGAATCACTTCATTAGAACAAAAGATACTCCTGTCACCAAAGAAGTTAAAAGGATTTCAGGAGATTTGTGCTGGGAAATGGGGGCAGAGACCCAATATATATTTTCTATTATCTCACAGGTACTGAGTACCATATTTGTTTAGTGAGGGCCCTGTGAGAGCATGTGTACCATTTCCAAACTTGATTTTCAAACCCACTCATTTATATAGAGAGAGATGAAGGGACTCATAGCTAGGCAGTGGCCAAGTCAGGACCAGAACTCAGAGATAATGGATTCCATTCCATTACTTGAAATTATGGGCACTTTTTCCACCAAACAGTTTATTATTTGGATATAATAGCTCTGGACAAGGGAAAATTGAGATACCATCAGGATACCCAATCAGCTGCCATGGTAGGAACTGAAATAGAGGGCAGGAAAAATATTTTCAGGATATCATGCCTCATAGAGAAGTACATCCTTCAAGTGGGGTTTACTAGAAAGCAATGCACCAACAGAGTATTTAGGGGATTGAAAGATGGGTCATTGTTGGTCATAAAAGTGTGTGCAGCTCAGCATGGTTTGTTCCCACCACTAGTGAACTGGGAAAGAGTAAAAGTGGGAAGTGTGTACAGTAGATGATCAGAGAGAGGGAGTGTGGGTGTGTGTGTGTCTGTCTGTCATTGTACCTGGTCAAACTCAGAAATTTTATCCTTGTATATGGATTTTGACCCTCCCATGTTGGGAAGTTGATGATAGATCTGGTGCTGGATCCAGTGTTTATGCTGAACCTGACAAGTAGCATTTTGTTTCCGGGACAACACCTCCTGTCTGTGTGTGACAGAAAGCCAAGGGACAGGAGTATTGTGCCTCGTGAGACTTTTGTCTTGTGCTTTAGTGAAAAATCCTTTTAGTCTGTTCTTTGGAAACTGAAGATCCTTTGTTTTTAAAGCTGAGAAATGAAAAGTATGAATGAATTTGGGATCATACGATTTTATATTAGGTCTATAAATTAAACTCAGTTCAATTTTTCAAAATCTGAATAGGTGACTTATTTGCTCCTGATGAATTTAAAAAAATGTTTCAAGAAAAGTAAGACTGAAATCCAGATTGTCAGAATACATGGTTAAGACTTTAATAATATCATTTACTTCTTTTGAAATTTTGATTTAGCAAAAGTAAAAATGCAAATTGAAACCCAATATTCATTTTATATGAAAACCTAAAAGATATGCTCTATAAAATTTTGCTTCTGTTAAGACCGTGAAGTCCTTTCCCACCCATCCTTAAAAAAGTTATGTTGAATTTTACAGTAGTAGTCTCTTCAGTACTATCATTTACATTAGCTCCCTGTAATTTTCAGCTTGACAAAGACCAAGTCTTTGGGTTCTGGGGAAAGAGAATTGGAAAGAAGGTAGGAAACTGACAGAAATCTCTCAGTAGGAGGGAAGACTCTGTGTTGATCTCACCTAATATGGGAAATGTTATATGGGCACAGGAAGAACGAACAGATGGCTCGTTGTAGAGTGATTTGACGTAGATCAGGGAGAATAACAGCATGTCTTTACAGGTTTAACTGACATCTATAAACACTGTTCTAGGAGTTAGGATAGTATAACCTAGTGAAAAATTTCTGTCTTTATATTTATAACATAGTTATACATAAGGTAGACTCACCCTTTTCCAGTGTGAGGTGAAGAAAGGAATCAAGGTTGGTAATGAAGAAATTTATGATTATGTGTTGAGTATTAGAATAGAGCTGGATGTTTAGAACTAGGAGTTGAACATCATTGAGAAACAATAAAAAAAATCCAGTTTGGGTTGGTGGCAGGGGAATTAATCTTGGGAACCAGGCAGTGAATGAGTACACCTGTAGATTTCCCCTCTGGCCCAGTGAGTCTGTGGTGATATAAAAATGCCAGTGGTTTGTATGGTTAGCAAGGGGACATGGATAAAAAGATTAACTTTTATGGGGAAAAGGGACCAGAAAACTTTCCAAGTATTTTCTTTTTTTTTTTTTAGATTTTATTTATTTATTTGACAGAGAGCGAGCACAAGCAGGGGGAGCGGCAGAGGGAGAGGGAGAGGGAGAAGCAGGCTCCCTACTGAGCAGGGAGCCCAACATGGGGCTTGATCCCCAGGTCCTGGGATCATAACCGGAGCTGAAGGCAGACGCTTAACCAGCTGAGGCACCCAGGCGCCCCTCCAAGTATTTTGTTTGGATTTTTTTTTCCTTGGATATGAAGAGAAAAGGACCAACTGCTGGGTTTACACTCTTGAGTGTTGTGTAACGTGGTAATCTCTTAGGAAAAGCCAAACAGTAATGTTAAAAATCCTTATAGGAGCTAAGCTTCTGGGCAGTGTATTTTTTCAAAGATGATTCAGTTATAGAGAATGGTGAATTTAGAATGGTGTTTTAAGGAAATGCTGATTTTTTTTTTTCCTTAGGTCATTACTGCTAATTTTTTTTTTAATACCACTTAATGAGGTTTGCAGTCATTTGTTTCGATCTTTACATGCTAGTACTATTTTTCTTTTTCCTTTTTTTTAAAAAGATTTTATTTATTTGACAGAGACACAGCGAGAGAGGGAACACAAGCAGGGGGAGTGGGAGAGGGAGAAGCAGGCTCCCCACTGAGCAGGGAGCCCGATGCGGGGCTCGATCCCAGGACCCTGGGATCATGACCTGAGCCAAAGGCAGACGCTTAACAACTGAGCCACCCAGGCGCCTGGTGCTGGTACTATTTTTCAAACCTTCACTATGAGGGTTTTGATGCTTCTGAGATTTTAAAATGTAGACTCCCCCTGCCCAAAACACTGAAATAAATGATGGTAATGGTGTTACATTCCTAAAGTAGCCACAAAGCCCACTAAACTATACCGTAGCAGAGGAACACTATTTCCTAGGACCTCATTATGGATCAAATAATTCCTTCAGTGAAAACATAATATGAAAATGCATTCTCATTTGGAGTTCAGAGTGTAGGAAACAAGCCCTGTTCCTTTCCTTGTCCTCTGCCCTTTTCCCTGCCCCAAAAGACAAATACAAATCTTAAGAATTCTATAGAAGGTTTGGTTTCCCTTTATAATCCAACGGGAAACCAGCCATAAACGTGAAGAGGAAATGCACAATTTTGGAAGAACCTATATAAATACAGGCTACACAGTTGCCTCAAGCAACTGAAAGACACTTAGTTTTTGTTTGTTTTGATACTTAGTTTTTTGATGCTGAAGGGCTTTGGTCATTACTGGGCAAAAGCAGAAATAAGAGTAAGCAAACATCTACTTCAGGCTTTGCTATAACTGTTTCTCCATGGTTTCAGATTGTGGTTCTGATAGAAATCAACCAGTTGATCACCATTATTTTTTTAAAGCTGTGTCCTTTATTCTGAAGTCTCACTGTCGATTGACGTGCTAAGTTTGTCTCCTGAGTCCTAATGAAGAACCGGAGGCAAAATCAGAGACTGTAGCAAAATGGCAAGTGCCCTTTCCAGGGTTCATGGGCCTGTTACACTTAATTTTTCCCTCTAACTTTGACCCTGACAGGTTTCCTGGAAAATATTGTAGGTCTGCTTCTGTGGCAGCGCCCTTGGCCTAGTTAACTGTAGTGGACTCAGAATTTCAGAGCACAGCCTAAGCAGAGTTGGTGAGCACCACAGTTTCTCCAAAAATTGTTGAGTCATTCTTTTAGTGCCTGGAAACGATTTGTGTTTTCTTTCTGGGAGGATTCCCATGTGAGTAGAGAGGAAAGATTGACCTGCCACATCAGAGGTGGTTTTCATTATTTAGGTGGGATTTGCTTTTATGTGTTCACTTTGGGACTTAGGCACCTCTGTTCCAGGGCAGATGGGAGAGTTTTTACCTCCTGGCTGGAGCAGGGGAGGAGCAGAACCAGATCTCAGCTTTGTAGCTACCAAGGAATTTGTGTGTTATTGTTCTCACATTAGTAGCACAGCTGGCTGCCTGTGTTTATTATTATTATTAGCTTATTGACACATCTGCCTTGTCCTCATGGAGATGGATGCTCTTCATCGCTGCACCTTGGGCATGCTTATTACATGGCACGGGATGGCCATAGAATTTATCTTCCAACTTTTATTTGGGATGAAAGTTCAACTGGACAAGATACATCAACTTGGATTATGCCAGGATGTATAGTCACTTTGTGTTTTTGTTTTTTGGGTTGTTTCTTTTTTTTCCATACGGTCACTCTGGATGTAGCATTTACCTTGCATCTCTGCGGACAGGAGCTACATGTCTGGCACGTTGTAGGTGCTTAGTGAGCACTTACTGATTCATGAAGGAAGGAATAAGTTGTGGAAAATTGATGCTATATTTATCTATAAAATGAAATGTACTCTTCTCTCTTGTTGCAGCTGGTAATGCTGCAGTCATCAAGTATGAGGAAAAACCTCCCAAACCAGCATTTCAGAATGGTTCCTCAGGATCCTTATATTTGAAGCCTTTGGTATCCAGAGCTCATGCACACTTACTAAAAACTCCTCCAAAAGGTATGTTCCTCATTGCAGAGAGTTAAATTTTGGCAGCGAGGTTCATAGGACTTTGAACGGTTATTTACAAAGAGTCTCTCTGAAAAAAGACACATACTACATTTTTACCATAAAGGATATCTTCTGAGAGTCCATAGGTTCTGTAGCTAAAACTTGATGCCCATAAATCAAGAGATAAAACACAGGTATAAGGTAAAAATAAATGAGACTTCCAGAGTTAAATTATTCTAAGATAGTGATCTAGAACCATGAGACAGAAATGAATAATTTACTTCCCACCTTTGGTCCAAACCATGTTCTTTTTTTCTGTTCTTTCTCATCTCCCTCTTTGTATTACTCACTTAGTAATTGCTTTGGCTGTGAAGAACTTTCAGGTTTACAAAATGTGTGGTATATACTTACTATACAATGTTTTCATGCAGCTTTATCACCAAATCTGAAGTGGATTTTCAAGCACATTAGAAGTTGGATTCGTGCTTAGTGAATTGAAAGACTGCTTAACTGAAAGAATTATGAATGAGAAACTTGAAATAGAATATGTGACCCATATTCGGGGTGGTGTGTGTTAGTTTTTTTAAGAAAAGTATTTTATTTACACTACTAGTAGATCTCAGCTACTATAGTTACTCTGGGATATAACCATCTTATCAATAACAGGAAAAGTATTTTCCAGTATTTCAGTTTTAACAGAAGGAAATTGCTTAGTTACAGAGTAAGAGACAATTAATGATTTTGGCAGGCAGGGGGGAAATAAAAAATATGTATATCCCTTACCCTGATATCTAGGTTAAGATATAGCTAATGAATTTTCTTGATTTCTATTAGTCATAAAAACAAAGGAAAAATAGATAGCAAATATATTCTTAATAGACAATTTCAATTAGAAGACAGGAGTTAATGAAAACAGCACAATGGTTTGTATGAGTGAACTGATAAGGAGGCAAGAGAAGTATGCAAAACTGGTCAGATAACATATTGTCAAATAGAACAAGAATATCTGCCTCGATGACACCATTTACAAGCAGTCATTTGACTTTCACACAACTCAGATTTACCTTACATTCAAGGGAAATTACAGGTCAGTAGGTTATGCTCCTGAGTTGTAGTTAAGAACCCCTTTTTTTTTGCCTGTAAGAATTAGCCTTTTTATTTTATTTTATTTTTTTTTGAAGATTTTATTTATCCATTTGACAGATATCGAGAGAGAGCACCAGCAGGGGGAGCAGCAGGCCGAGGGAGAGGGAGAAGTAAGATCCCCGCTGAGCAGGGAGCCCGACGTGGGGCTCCATCCCAGGATCCTGGGATCATGACCTGAGCCACCCCGGTGCCCCTTAAATAAGTTTCTAATGCATCAGATTACCCAATGCTGGAATGACATTCTTGCTGGAATGACATCAGTATGTAAATCTGCAATTTTTATTAATGATGATAAGGCCCCGGCATCTACACATACACCAGTAACTGAAAAGGGATGTCAGACTTTGATGCTAAATAACTTCCAGAGAATTGGAACTCTGTGATTCCACTGATAACGTTATGGAATAGGGAACTCCAGTTTTCTAATACGTCTTGCTGTTGAATTTGCAGGCTTTTGTATCACAAACATTTTACTTGAGTGGGGATGAATGATTTTCATTTATAATGGCCACATATTTTTTTAAAAGATTTTATTTATTTATTTATTTATTTATTTATTTATTTATTTACTGAGAGAGAGAGAATGACAGAGAGGGAGGGAGCACAGTGGGAGGGGCTGAGGGAGAGGGAGAGAGAATCTCAAGCAGACTCCTAAGCATAAAGCCTGACATGGGGCTCGATCTCATGACCCTGAGATCATGACCTGAGCTGAAACCAAGAGTCTGACACTTAACCAGCTGAGCCACCCAGGTGCCCCCCCTAATGGCCACATATTTTAAGAGATTATGGTCTCTGTGAAATTCTACAGATGGGTAGAATGTGGCAGCTTTTCTAACTAGTAATCTGCAGATGATGATGCTCTAGAAATGACCATCTCTGGTCAAGTAGAAGTGCTCCTTGTTTCTTTTAGTGACTTATCTTTGTAGCTCTGTACGTATTACCACTACTTGTATTTTTGGTCAGATTTATTAATGTATAATTGACAAATAAAATTGTAGTATGTTTGGTGATTTGATATACATACACATTGCAAAAGGATCCCCTGGTTGTGTTTCATATTGTGTCAGTTTGGAGAAGCAGCTTCAGTATTCTTTCCATCCTAGCTGAATAGCAAGTGAATTGGATTTAATGCCTGGCAATTTAGAAATCACACACTAGGGACTGTCTTTCATAAATACCCTGCCTATTTTGCTCTGTCAGCAGTGGAATGACATCAACTGTGTAATATGGGTGTAAATTCAGTACTGTTAACATTTGCACTCCGGCTGTTCTTGACTGAAAAAATACTCTAGTTTTCCTATCCTATTTAATTTGTGGCAATGAATTCATATCACCCTTAAACACTCATCCTGATGTTATTTGGAATATCATTTTATACCTAGAGTATACTTGATAAAGTTAATTGTATTTCAGTGGTATTTCTCATCTGGAACCTAAAATTTAGATAATGGATTGTTTTTGAAAATGTTTTTATTTTTTTATTTATTTTTTTAAAAGATTTTATTTATTTATTTATTTGAGAGAGAAAATGAGAGAGAGAGAGCACACATGAGAGGGGGGAGAGTCAGAGGGAGAAGCAGACTCCCCCCCCGAGCAGGGAGTCCGATGCGGGACTCGATCCCGGGACTCCAGGATCATGACCCGAGCCGAAGGCAGTCGCTTAACCAACTAAGCCACCCAGGCGCCCCATGTTTTTGAAAATGTTTTTAAATGGCTAATTTTTGTGTGCTATTTCACTCAAAATGTGTAATTTACAAATATTTCTTTTGTTTTTTAGGTCCCTCAAGAAAAAATCTATTTACAGCTTTTAATGTGGGTAAGTGACAACTTTAAATATGAAGGGAGAAAAAAAAGAATCTTTCTGTAAAGTCATGTTATCATTGCAAGTATTTAAATATATTTACAGTGATTTTTTTCACTATTTGGCTTAAAACAGAATTTCAGTTGTGGCACAAACTTAGCTGCTTATGGCTTGGATCAGCATAGGCTAAAACTTGGTCAGCATGATTAACAAGCGATCAGACACAAAAGGACATTTTATTAATAACAGATAATTTTAGTTTTTTAAAATGATTTTTTTAAATGTGATCTAATTTTCTGCAATAAATGCTCTTTTAAAATTGTATAGTCTTCCATTGCTAAATCTCAGCATCAGGTTTTAACACCTTTTAACGGTTCAGATTAACATTTTTCTGTTCTTTTTTACACTTCTACTGAACAAACTTGCATCGGTCTTTAAAACAGCTTCACCCATTTGAAGCACAACTGGGAATTTAAAAGTTTTGTCTCTTGAGAAGCCATAAAGATTCATGAAATGTATTCACTACAGTTCCTATATTTGATCTATAGCTAACCAGCCCCCATATATTACTGCATTGTCTCATTGAATACTCATTTATAAGACAGTTATGTGGCTTCTAAATGTGTTGAAGATTAGAACAGCAATTTAAAAGGGAGAAAGGACTTATAGCACATTGACTACAGTGTATCATTCTTGTGACCATGTTCGGTGCTAAGGGTACAATACTGAGCCAGAGATGAACAGGGCCTTCTCTTCAGGAAGCTAGGCAGGAGGTATAAGTTTGTGAGGCCCTGTATTTAGGAAGTAATTAAAGTAGGGTGGATATATTAATAAAGGGAATAACTAATATCCTTGATGTTTCCAAGCTCTGTCCAGTTTCTCAGCTTAATCAAACAGGGATGTGTGAGGGAATTATATCATAATTGTTAACCTTTTGTAAGTTCTTTTTTTTTTTTTTAAAGATTTTATTTATTTATTTGAGAGAGAGAATGAGATAGAGAGCATGAGAGGGGGGAGGGTCAGAGAGAGAGGCAGACTCCCTGCTGAGCAGGGAGCTCGATGCCGGACTTGATCCCGGGACTCCAGGATCATGACCTGAGCCGAAGGCAGTCGCTTAACCAACTGAGCCACCCAGGCGCCCAACCTTTTGTAAGTTCTTAAAACTAAGGAAGACTCAACCATCCAGAGTGATTTAAATTCTAAAGGTTCCCCATAGCCTGAGTTTGAACATATTTTTACTAAATCTTTTCTAATTTAAAAAAGACACAAAAACTATTCTAAACACATTGAGATTTTTATTTTCTTTTGTTTTAAATTTCTAGTACATCCTGGTATTTGGGAGAGAAAGAGATCTAGCTAATATGCTGTAGAGTGATTTTATGTTACAAAATCAGATGACCTTTAATAGAAAGCTAGATGAACTCTATTTGAGAAACTTCCGGAATGTTTTCCGAAGTGACTGCACCATTTTACATTTCCACCACAGTGTATGAGGGGTCTAGTTCCTTCACATTCTTGCCAACACTTGATTTTATCTTTCTTTCTTATAGCCATTTTAATAGGGATGAGGTGGTATCTCACTGTGGTTTTGATTTGCATTTCCCTGATGGCTAATAATGTTGAGCATCTTTTCATGTGTTTATTGGCCATTTGTAGGTCTCCTTAGAGGAAACATTTATTCAAATCTTTTGCCCATTTAAAAATTATTTGTATTGTTGGCATTGTAGGAGTTCTTTATATATAACCTGAATAACCAGATCCTCATCAGAAAGATGATTTGCAAATATTTTCTTCCACTCTTTTCACTTTCTTAATAGGGCCATTTGAAGCACTAATATTTCCAATTTTGGTGAGGTCCAGTTAATTGATTTCTTTCTTTTGTCACTTAAGCCTTTGTTGTTGTTGTTTTAATTGAAGTATAGTTGACATAAAATATTTCAGGTATAGGATACAGTGAGCATTTATATACATAGCAAAATGATCACAATAAGTCTATCACCACACAAAAGTATTAAAATATTATTGACTATATTCCCAATGCTGTACTTAACATGCCTGTGATGTATTTATTTTATAACTGGAAGTTTATACCTTTTCATCTATTTGCCCATTCCCCCACCACCTTTCCCTCTGGCAACCACCACTTTGTTCTTGTACAGTTGACCCCTGAACAACATGGGTCTGAACTGCGTGGGTCCACTTATGCATGGACTTTTTTCAATAAATACAGTACAGTACTCTAAATGTGTTTTCTTTCCTTATGATTTTCTTATTAACGTTTTTTCTCTAGCTTACTTCATTGTAAGAATATAGTATATAATACATATAGCCTACAAAATGTGTGTTACTACACTCTTTATGTTATCAATAAGCCTTCCAGTCAACAGTAATCTAATAGTTAAGTTTTAGAGGAGTCAAAATTTGTATACAGATTTTCAACTGAGGGGGAGTGTCAGCACTCCTAACTCCTGGATTTCTCAAGGGTCAGCTGAATTTCTGAGTCCATTTGTTCATTTCTTTTCTTTTTTAGATTCCACATGTAAGTGAAATCATATGGTGTTTGTCTTTACCTGTCTGACTTGTTTCACTTAGGGTAATGCCCTCTAGGTCCATCTGTGTTATTGCAAATGGCAAAATCTCATTCTTTTTTATGGCTAAGTAATATTCCATCATGTATCTATACCACATACTCTTTATCCATTCATTTTTCGATGGACACGTAGGTTACTTCCACTTGGATATTGCAAATAATGCTGCACTGAACATAGGGGTGCATATATCTATTCAAATAAGCGTTTTCATGTTCTTCAGATAAATATCCAAAAGTGGAATTGCTAGATTGTATGCTATTTCTATTTTTTATTTGTTGAGGAACCACCATACTGTTTTCCATAGGGGCTGCACCAGTGAACATTCCCACCAATGGTGTATGAAGGTTTTCTTTTCCTCACATCCTCACCCATACTTGCTATTTCTTGCCTTTTCAGTAAGAGCCATTCTGATGGGTGTAGGGTAATATCTCATAGAGGTTATGACTTGCATTTCCCTGGTGATTAGTTATGTTGAACATCTTTCCATGTATCTGTTGTCCATCTATTATATGTCTTTGGAAAAATGTCTATTCAGTTCCTCTGCCCATTTTTTAATAGGACTCTTGGTTTTGTTTCATTTTTGGTGTTGAGTTGTGTAAGTTCTTCATATATTTTGGATATTAACTCATTATTGGGTATATCATTTGCAAATATCTTCTCCAATTCAGTGTGTTGCCTTTTCATTTTTTAATGGTTTCCTTTGTTGTGCAAAGCTTTTTAGTTTGATACAGTTCTAATTATTTATTTTTTCTTTTATTTCCCTTTGCTGAGGAAACAGATTCAAAAAATTGATAAGACTATGTTTTCTTTTAACTTTATTGTTTCAGGTCTTACATTTAGGTCCATTTACATTTAAACCATTTTGGGTTGACTCCTGGTAATGTTTTGAATAAAGGTGATGACCGTGGGCATCCTTGTCTTAGTCCTGCTCTTAGAGGAAAACTTTCAGCTTTTTACTGTTGAGTATGATGTGAGCTGTGAGTTTGTTATATATGGTCTTTATTATGCTGAGGTATATTCCCTGTATAACCATTTTCTTCAGAGTTTTTATCATAAATCAATGTTAAATTTTGTCAGGTGCTTTTTCTGCATCTATTGAGATAATCATTAGATATTTATCCTTCATTTTGTTAAGGTGGTGTATCATGTTGATTGATTTGTGGATGTTGATCCACCATTGCACATCTGGAATAAATCTCACTTGATCATGGTGTATGATCATTTTGATGTATTGTTGAATTTGGTTTTCTAACATACTGTTGAGGATTTTTGCATCGATGTTCACCAGGGATGGTGGCCTGTAATTTTAAGGCTACTGTTTCCTTACTGATTTTTGTCTGAATGATACCTACTTATGTAAGTGGAGTGTTAAAGTCCCCTGATCTTATTATACTATTGTCAATTTCTCCCTTTATGTCTGTTAATATTGGCTTTGTCTATTTAGGTGCTCCTATGTTGGGTGCATTGATGTTTATAATTTTTAAATTGTTTTTGTTGGATTGATCCCTTTGTTATGTAATTCCCTTCTTTGTTAGTCTTTGTTGTAAAGTCTACTTTGTCTGATATGAGTATTGCTATCCCAGATTTCTTTTTCTATTTGCATGGTAGATTTTTTTTATCCTTCACTTTTAGTATGTGTGTCCTTAGGTCTGAAGGGAGTCTTTTGTAGGCAACATATAGATGGGTCTTGTTTTTTCATCCATTCAACTAGCCTATGTCTTTGATTGGAGCATTTAATCCATTTACATTTAAAGTAATCATTGAGATACGTATTTATTGCCATTTTGTTGTTTTTGTAGTTCTTTTCTGTTGCCTTCTCCTTCTCTTGCTCTCTTCCTTTGTGTTTTGATGTTATTCTTTAGTGTTCTGTTTGGATTTCTTTCTCTATTTTTTGCTTATCTCTTATAGGTCTTTGGTTTGTGGTTATCGTGAGATTTATATATAACACCCTATATATATAGCAATTTTTTTTTTTTTTTTTTTAAAGATTTTATTTATTTATTTGACAGAGAGAGAGACACAGCGAGAGAGGGAACACAAGCAGGGGGAGTGGGAGAGGGAGAAGCAGGCTTCCCATGGAGCAGGGAGCCCGATGCGGGGCTCGATCCCAGGACCTGGAATCATGACCTGAGCCGAAGGCAGACGCTTAACGACTGAGCCACCCAGGCGCCCCTATATATAGCAATTTATATTAAGTTGGTGGTTACTTAAGTTTGAACATTTTAAGCACTATATTTCTACTCCCTCTCTCTCAGTGTTTGATGTACTTGATGTCATATTTTACATCTTTTTATTTTGGTATACCTGCTATAATTATTGTGGATACAATTGATTTTATTGCCTTTGTCTTTTAATCTTTATACTATTTTTATAAGTGATTGACCCACTATCTTTACCATATGTGTGCTTTTACCAGTGAGAGTTTTTTTCTTTCATTATTTTCTTCTGGTTATGACCTTTTCTTTTTTTTTCCTTAAGATTTATTTATTTTAGAGCATGAGCATGTGTGAGCAGGGGGAGGGGCAGAGGGAGAAGAAGAGAGAGAATCTCAAGCAGAGTGCAGAGCCTGACACAGGGCCAATCCCACAACCCAAGATCATGACCTGAGCCAAAATCAAGAGTCGGACACTTAACTGACTGAGTCACTCAGGTACCCCATGACCTTTTCTTCTTAAAAAAAGGTCTCTAATATTTCTTGTAAGGCCAACTTCATGGTGATGAACTTCTTTGACATTTGTTTGTCTGGGAAACTTTATCTCTTCTTCAATTCTGAATGATAATCTGGCTGGGGAGAGTCTTCTGGTTGTAGAATTTTTTTCTTTTTGGACTTTGAATATAGCATGCCACTTACTTCTGACCTGAGGTTTCTGCTGCAAAGTCAGTTGATAGTCTAATGGTGGTTCCCTTGTATGTAACTAATTGCTTTTCTCTTGCTGCTTTTAAGATTCTCTCCTTATCTTTCATTTTTTAAAAGATTTTATTTTTAAGTAATCTCTACAGCCAACATGGGACTTGAACTCTCACCTCTGAGATCGAGAGTTGCATGCTTTACCCACTAAGCCAGCCAGGTGCCCCTCCTTATCTTTCATTTTTTACATTTAATTATTAATGTGTTTTCTTGTCAACCTCTTGGGGTTCATCTTGTTTGGGGCTCTCTGTGCTTGCTGGACCTGGATGTCTGCTTCCTTCCTCAGGTTAGAAAAGTTTTGAGCCATTATATCTTCAAATAAGTTTTCTGTCCCTTTCTCTGTCATTTCTCCTTCTGGGACCCCAGAATACAAATGTTAGTATGCTTGATATTGTCATATAGGTTTCTGAAACCATCCTCATTTAAAAAATGTTTTTTTCTTTTTGCTGTTGAGCTTGGATCATTTCCACTCTTCTGTCTTCCAGGTCACTAATCTGTTTTTCTGCATTCTCTCATCTGCTGTTGATTCTCTCTAGTGTGTTTTTCATTTCAGTTATTGTATTCTGAGCTAGAGTTGTTTTTTTAAGTTAGCTATCTCCTTGTTGAAGTTCTCCCTCTGTTCCTCCATACTTCTCTTCTGTTAGATGTATTTATGAACATTATTTTGATCTCTCTATCAGATAGATGGCTTATCTTTGTTCTTTTTCTGAGGTTCTGTCTTGTTCCTTTGTTTGAAAGATATTCCTGTCTCCTTGTTTTGCCTAACTATCTATGTTCGTTTCTCTGTATTAGGTAGATCAGTTATGTCTCCTGGTCTTGAAGGATTGGCTTTATGTAGAAAGTGTCCTATGGGGCCCGGAAGCACAGTCCCCCCTGGTCATCAGAATCAGGCATGCCATGGTGTCTCCTTTTTTGGGCTTTGTGTTCATTCCTCTTTCATTTGATCACTATTTTTGTGGACAAATCAGTGGGTAGGGCTGGTCCCCCTCCAATTCCTGGCAGGAGCTGCTTTAGCAGGGCATCATTCTGTCTGAGGCTGCCTGCTGGTGTTGCATGTAAAAGCTTCTTGGATCGTGGGGCGAGACTGGTCCCATCAGGGTTCTCCTGCTGGGTGAGGTAGGGCTGGAGTCACTTTGTCTTCTGTTATGGGTGTGTTGAATATGGTACCTCCACAGAGGAGTGTGGGGTAGGGCAAGTGGTGCTGGTAGTGTAGATGGAGAGTGTTAGAACTGGTACCCACCAGTGTTAGGCCAGCTAGACAGGAGGGCAAGAAATGGCACCAGCTAGCACTTCTGTCATGGAGAAGTTCCTGCAGATCCCTGCTCCTTCAGCACATACCCTAAAATTAGTCAGCAAATCTCATTCATGTGTGGCCCAGGTGCTTTTCAAACTGCTGCTTTGCTATGTCTCAGAGCAAGTAAGTTTGTGCACAGGCCTTTTGAGAATGGAATCTTGGTTTTCTGTAGCCCTCCAGTTCTCCCAGAGTTCAGCTTCATTGATATTCAATGAGGGACTCGTTTCCGGGTGCCAGGCCCTCAGGGTGGAGGTGCCCAATGTGGGGCTTGAACCCCTTGCTCCTCAGGGAGGATCTCTGGGGCTGTGATAGCCCTCCTTCTTGTGTATTGTTGTGCTGGAGGTATGGGTCCCATAGAAACTGTGTCTCTACCCCTCCTGTCCTTCTTGATGTTGCTTTTCCTTTATAGCTTTGTCTGTGGAAGAGCTGTTCTGCTAGTCTTGAGGGCATTCTCAGAGAGTTGTCGTATATGTAGTTGAAGGCTTGATGTGTCTGGGGGAGCTCAGGATTCTCCTACTTGGCCACCTTGATCCTCTCTCTGATTCTGATGTTCTGTGGAAGAAGCCATTGATTGATGCAAGGTCATAAAGATTTATGTCTATATTTTCTTATAAGATTTTTATACTTTAAGCTCTTACACTTAGGCCTGTGATCCATTTTAAGTTAATTTTTGTAAATGAAATAGAGGGTCCAGCTTCATTCTTTTACATGTAGATATCCAGTTGTCCCAGCACCATTTGTTGAAAACACTAATCTTTCCATCATTGAAATGTCTTGGCACCTTTGTTAAAAATAGTTGCCTATAAATGTAAGAATTTATTTCTGGACTCTCAAATCTATTGCATGGATCTATGTGTCTCTCTTTGCTAATACCACACTGTTGCTTAGTGTGGTATATAATAAGCTTTGACATCAGGAAGTGTGAATTTTCTAACTTGTTCTTTTTCAAGATTCTTAGGCCTATTCTGGGTTCTTTGAATTTCTATATGAACTTTTGGGTCAGTGTCCATTTCTGCAAAGAAGTCAGCTGGGATTTTGGTAGAGATTGCGTTGAATCTGTGGATGAATTTGTGGTGTATTACCATTTTTACAATATCAGGTATTTTGAGCCATGAATATGGAAGGGCTTCCCTTTTAGTTAGAGCTTCAGTTTCCTTCAATAATTTTTGTAATTTTCAAAATACAAGTTTTACAGTTCTTTTGGTGAGTATTTGTATGCAACTTTTCTATGCTTTGGAAGGTGCTGTTGATATTGGTCACAATAAAAATGCTGGTTAAATAAATCTAATATGCTTGTCTTAATCTCAATTAAATGTGAAACATGGAAAGGCATTCTTCATTCATGTCTCAAGTCTATAATCATGTAAACTGTTATAAAGGATATTTTTTTCTGATAGGCATTGTAAATAATCCCAGTATATTATCCCTTCTCTACAATAAACTATTAGCATTAGACATTTTTCCTTTTCATAATGTTGGACTGACATCATGCCTTATTTCCGAAGCATATCATTGACCTTTGACATTATCAGTAACCCTTGACAAGTATGGTTATCAGATTGACAAATTAACTCCTGATTAAATGAGAAAAGAAGTGGAAATTATGAATCATGTTGTGGTTTTCTTTGGCAAAGTCTTTATCTATGGAGCAGAAATGAGGTATATGACCGAGACTTCCTGTCTCCAATTAACCCTTAATAATCAATGTTGTAATAATTGCAGTGGAGAAGATGTATTTTAAAGGGTCTTCATTGCAGTTTAATTTCGATTATGTGGCATGAATATGCATTTTTTCAAAAATCATAAACATGACTTTTCCATTTATTTTCCTAGTTGATGGTTACCTATTTAAGACTAACCTAGTATTATGATGAGCCCACTGAGGAAAAGTCAGTGTGTTGGCTTTTAGAGAAATAGCTTTGATGTTAACTTGTGTCGAAATAGCCAGTGACTTGGGGTGGATCATGTAACCTCTCTGATAATAGTTTCCTGTGTAATTGAAATGATTGACCACTAAGGTTTCTCCCTGCTATAATATTCTATGACTGCAAAGTACCTTGACTTTCTTCATATTCTGCTTGCAAACCTTTAGATGGTACAGAAGACATTGTTCCACATACAGATACGTTCCTCTGAGCATTAAATTTTAAATAATTGTACTTTGGCTTTGAGATAGTTGTTTTTTAAGCACAAATAGTGGTGAAGATTAATCTGACCATCTCTTCATATTCTTTTGCTGTAGTAAAATGGCCACTTAATTGTAGCAGTTTGCTAAATTCTAAAAAGTTTAGCTTATATATCACCCCTTAGTTTTTTTTTAATTTTGTGATTTTAAATAAATTCAGATAACTGTCCTGTTTTGTTGCTTAACATGAGTAATCACTTCTATTGACATTTAGCATATGCAGAAACTTTTAACTATTCCTCTTAAATATTTGAGGTACCTCTATCACATATACATAAATGATTCTATGATTGGGCAATTCTCACTTGGGAAAGTTGGGGGAAATTTCTTGGGATAGATTCTTGAAAGTAGTTTAAGGAAATCAAAACCTATGTATTTGTAGTCATTTCACTCAAATAAGTGAATTGTTTTCCAAAAGCCCCATATCCCTTTTATACCATGATTGCAACAATGTTGGCTTCATCATACTCTGGTCAACAATTGGGTATTATTTTTAAATTGTGGCTAATGTAATAGTTGAAAAGTGTATGTCCCTGTTCTAGCTTAACTTTTCATCAGTTACTTCAAAGACACTTCCTTTATTTCATAAGACAATAAAGAGTAGAAAGAGAATAAACTTTTGAGGTGTTGAATATTGGTTTGAATCTTAGTCTTGTCACATTCTGCTTGTGTCCTGACCTTAGGCTGGTTGCTAAGCCTCTCCAAGTCTCAAATTTCTCATTTGGGAATATGGGAATGTTCTAGGAATAATTCCCAGGATAGGAGTAAATTTGACTTCATAGAATTGTTGTATAAAAAGCTTTCAAATAGTAGCCGCTTCTCCTACTAGGGATGGTGATGATGAGAATCCTTCCCATTGTTCTTAGGATTCTAGTGGCTTATTCTGAGTTCTTTTGCAGGATGTTGAATTACTTTAAATTCTTAAAGCAAGCAGGAAAAGCCACTTAAAGTCAAGAACCATCCTCATGGGGTCTAGCTGCTGTAATTTATTTAAAGAATCTGATGCTAAAAGATTTTGGCCAACAGTGATTCTAAATAAAACTTGGTTTACTGTTTATAAGGAAGATGTCACACATACCACATACTATAATTACCTTGGTTCTACCACACATTAAAGCTGTTTGGGATACCAAAGCATGAGAGATGTATTTATCCAGCCCCCTGACTGTTTTACCTGAGATCATCAGGCTCAGGAGCCATGGTGTCTGCCTTGGAGACTAGAAAATGCACTGCTCCTTGCATACCCATTTACTAAATACAGCACAAGAGGATAGGGTTGCTTTTAGTACTCCTCCCCACCCCCACCCCCCGCCATTTCCAAGTGTTGGGAAACAGTTCAGAGTTGCAAACCTGCTCTGATGACATAATCCTGGTGTAGCCAGCATTTCCCCTGGTGAAAAAAGGGATGAGCCTGTCTTTCAGTGTTGGTTTATGATTATAACTTTCATTGTACTGAAAAAGCAGATTTTGTTTTGATATGTGATAAATTTAGGGTTTCACATCAGGGAAAAGTGTAGATTATTTAGCAAATCTTGTTGGGACAAAGGCTATCTTTTCAGCAGGAGCTAGGTTCGTACTTCACACACTACATGCAAAAGTATTCCATACTGATGGAACCTTTAAACAAAAAGTAGAGTGATAAGAGCGCTAAGAATATAGACTTAGATAGAAAAGGCCTTTTTCTAGGAACATTAGTAAAAAAGAAAAGATTAATAATTATGACAGCAAAAGTTTTAGACTTCCCTTTTGTCAAAAACTTTGTAAATGTGGTGATGGATGTTAACCATAAGTAGATTTATCGTGGTGATTATTTTTCAATCTATCCAAGTATTGAATCATGCTGTACACCTGAAACTAATATGTTCTCCATCAGTTATGTCTCAAAAATTGTAAATTGTATTAATAGCAAACAACAAACTGGGACAAGATATGTAACGCATTTATTCCAGATAGGACTTTTTCAAACCAGCAAGTAAAGATGACCCTGCAATAGAAATGTAGATGGACAGACACAAAAGAAAAAGTATGAAGGGCTAGGAGACCTGAAAAAGTTTACAAGTGGCCAATTAAAATAATGTGCTCTCAGTGCTTGTATATTTTTAAGAGTAATACCTGGTAATGGTGAATGAGTGAGGAACAGGTACCACATACATATTACTGAGGGTATATAAATTATAACAGCCTTTCTGGAGGCACTGTGGGGACATAGAACAAAAGTCGTCTACCCAGGAATTCCATTTATCAGAATTGTTTAAAGGGAAAATACTGATTTTTTTTTGACTTTCAGAATTATTTAGAAAGAAGGAAAATTGGAAACAAACTGAATGATTTAAACAGCACCTGTTTAGGGGCGCCTGGGTGGCTCAGTCGGTTAAGCGTCTGCCTTCGGCTCAGGTCATGATCCCAGGGTCCTGGGATCGAGCCCCGCATCGGGCTCCCTGCTCAGCGGGAAGCCCGCTTCTCCCTCTCCCACTCCCCCTTGCTTGTGTTCCCTCTCTCGCTGTGTCTTTCTCTGTCAAATAAATAAATAAAATCATTTAAAAAAAAACACCTGTTTAAGTTAAACCACTTTTTTATGTTCACTGACATTTCATTGACAATTTTAAAGCCATTAAAAAGTACTATAGAGGGTTAGCTAATGCCTTGGGAAGATAAGTGAGAAGTTTTTAAGTTTACTAAGTTTTTTAATCTTGCATTAAGTTTAAAAATTGGTTACAGAGCATTATGATACATAGGTGATTTAACTTTTTAAGAAATATTCTGCAGTGAAGATGGGTTTTTGTTTTTAAAAACATTATACATGAGTAAAACAAAACATCTTTCACTTTTTGGAGACCAAAGAAATAAAAGGCAATGTCACTGATCTTGGAGAACTTATAATCTTTATGGGTAGGTGGAGGCTAAAATTTTTTATAATTGTTTTATGTGAATTTTAAGATAGTCACAATATAGGCATTCTTCTTCCTACTAAGGAAGAGGACATTATGGAAAAATTGGACCCTGAGTTGAACTTCCTACGATTCGAACAGAGATTTGAACATAAGACAGTAAAGATTATGAGGCATAAAAATGAAGAAAGTGGCAGTCATGTTGTGTTAGGGACAGTAGGAGATAAACATTAAGATGGATACACCTGGTGTAGGAGTTCTAGGGAAGATTGGGCAGAGATGCCTGAATCCCTGGTTTAAATATTAATCTTCTGCAGATTCTTCATGATCATCAGTAGTAAACACATCAGTCCTATAAGCAGCCCTGCACAGCCTATGCTTGAATCCTATCTAGAATCATAACATCACTGTGTTCTAAATTGAGTCTAAATAAGCACCCATGTGTGCACACACATACACACACACACAGTTCTACACAGGCCTCAGTGGAATCTGTGGTTCTCTGGAATGTACTAGGATACTATAACATATTGACCTGCCAAACACTTACATCATCCATATCACATCTTTTTTTTGTTTGTATATTAAGCCTTACTAAAGACTCTCCACAATTTTTATTGTTTTTTTATGTGTGTCATTAATAGAAACTCCGCTTAATTCTGTACCCTTTTTATAAAGCGATTCTGTCACCTCAACTTACTTAAAAGTCGAATTTTTTGGACTATGTGATCTTTATTTTAAAAAGGGGGAAAATAGAGAAACCTATGGCAAAGAAATTGAAAATCCTGCCTACTCCAACTCAGCGTTGCTGACTATTTTTTTTTTTAATACTTCAGTATTTTTTCTTGTTCTTTAAAATTGGGATCCTACTATACATACAATTTTATTTTTTAAAAAATTAGAGCATGCACACACACGAGGAGGGGGGAAGGGGCAGAGGAAGAAGCTGACTCCCCATCGCTGATTAAGGACCCTGGGATCATGACCTGAGCCGAAGGCAGATGCTTAACTGACTGAGCCACCCAGGTGCCCCTGTCCATACAATTCTAAATCATGGTTTTGTTTTTCCACTTGACATCGTAACGTAAGCTTTGCTGCCCCTCATAAAAACTCCTCTTATTCCTAATTTCTATACCTGTAATAACATTGTTTTTAGGTAACAAAAGTTCCTTAAATTTTTCTTTACTGTCCTTGGTGATCTTTAGATATCCTCTTCAGTTAGGACTTTGTATAATAACAAAGATGGGCACTTCAGGTACTTCTCCTCTACTTGGTGTAACTTCAGAGACAACAGCTAGTACACAAGTGATTACTGACCAAATAGGTAATCAAAGGAACCTTTTTGAGCCAATTTTTAAATCCGTGCTTCCCTGTCCACACTCCCCAAAGTATATATGCTATAAAAATAGTTGTAACTCCCTACTAACCACTCATTCAGTTATTTAGAAGAGCGACTAAAGTGTTTAGGGGAGTACCAGGCACCCAGGTTCTAAGAGTTGGCTGTTACTATTCATGAAAACGCTCACTTGTGCTAGCTTGCCACCAGGGGGCAGACTGTGTTGGTAAAGAAGTGAAAACGCGGCGGGAGCTGTTAAGTCTTTTATCTAATACACCTTTCGTTTGTGTGCGTGGGCGCACGCGTAAGTACGCGTACCTGACTGCACAAGCAAGGACTACTCTCTGACTTCTGACTTGCCGACTAGCACTGCTACTTTTTATTCTTACAGTTCCTTGTTCTGTTGTTTAAAAGGACCATTAGCGACGTTTACTTCTGATATATGTGGTATAGCTTAGTATAAAGTAAAAACTTGAATGAATGTGATGAGTGGGTGGCACGTTGCTAATTTCTTCTTTTGAGGTAGTCTAGGCTAAAAGATTTCCCTTTGAACCAGGATACCCTAGAGTTTGCTATTACTTCACAATACAAAAAAAACAAAACAAAAAAACCCAAAACAACGAACAAAAAAAAACCAAAACAACGAACAAAAAACTGCATGACATCTGAAATGGGGTGGTATCAGGTCTGTTTTTAACACCAATATTTAATTTGATTCTATTTATGATTGTAATGCTGATTGATATTTTAGTTACAAGTTTTTTTGGGGGGGGGAGAGTGGCAGGAGGAGAGGTGGTTATGACATACTCATGCAGAATCTGGAAAAAGGGTGATTGTTTAATAATAAACTGTGATAAAGTGAAAAGGCAACATCTCAGTGTAGTTTTCTTTAATTCCTTGGTTATTTGTGCTTCTGTTGCCATGGGTGCGGTGTGTTTTCAAGATCCATCCTGTGTGTATCAACAAGTTGTATCTTTCCCACAGCTAACCCTTGATAGATACTTGGGTTTGTGTCTCTTATTGACAGCTTCTAAGATGATAGGCTCCGGAGTTGAGGAAGAGGGAGAAAGAATTATTCAGAATGTCATTTCTTGCCCATCTCCTTCCCTCTTCACACCCTAAGTGTTCTGTAGACTTTCTGAAACTGTTGCTGCCCCCTGTACTTTTTAATAGCATTTAATACTTAAGGTTATTTACAGCTAACATTTTCTGCATTTATTTCTAAGTCCTGTTTTCTGAGGAAATCTTGGAAACAAACATAGATCCTTTTTTGCATGTTTTCTTTTTTTAATGGAAAAAGGGTTATTGGGTTATTCCTGATTATTAATATTAACTTTGCTTAAGTAAGCATGTTGTGGGGTACTTTTCTTACATCCACACCTTCATCTTCCTTTAGTTTTTGCCATCATATTTTAATGTACTCTTACAACTACCAAGATAAACATTTAACAGATCCAAATAAAACAGATCCTAGCTTGTTCCTAGTCTCAAAACATTACTATGAGAGGCCACCTGATTTTCCATAAATGCAATTGATAAAACAGTTAAGTGTCTTCTTGAAAATGTGGCCTGATTAATTTTATTCCTCTGGAACTATTATATTACATCTGGTAGAGAAATTGTGTTAACCTTTTTGTTGTTGTTGTTGATTAGTGAGGTCCTCAGAACATGACTATTAAAGTTGAACCTTTTATCAATCTGCCACTAATAGAAGTTTTATTAAAAACCATACCTGGGAGGGGCGCCTGGGTGGCTCAGTCGTTAAGCGTCTGCCTTCGGCTCAGGTCGTGATCCCAGGGTCCTGGGATCGAGCCCCGCATCGGGCTCCCTGCTCCGCAGGAAGCCTGCTTCTCCCTCTCCCACTCCCCCTGCTTGTGTTCCCTCTCTCGCTGTGTCTCTCTGTCAAATAAATAAAATCTTTAAAACAAAACAAAACAAACCATACCTGGGAACATCTATTACTTGAAGCCATTTTATTTTTTTTATTTTTATTTTTTTTAAAGATTTTATTTGTTTATTTGACAGAGAGAGACACAGCGAGAGAGGGAACACAAGCAGGGGGAGTGGGAGAGGGAAAAGCAGGCTTCCCGCTGAGCAGGGAGCCTGATGTGGGGCTCAATCCCAGGACCCCGGGATCATGACCTGAGCCGAAGGCAGACACTTAACAACTGAGCCACCCAGGTGCCCCTTGAAACCATTTTTTAAAAAAAAGTGTATCCGAAGTATCGGGTATATATATAGATTTACATGCAAAATATTTGAAAAAAATGCCCAGTGTCATCACTGTGAATATAATTAAAATTTTAAAAATCAGAATATAGATGACTGAAAAGAAATCTTAATTTTCTCCTAATTCCTAAATAAGCATTCAGTGCTCAAAGTAGTTAATTTCCCTTAGCAATCTTTCAAGTAGTGAGAGAATCCATGACCTTATTGGTTGTTATATAAAGCTCCTAAGACCACCCACTTTCTCCTCCCCTTTACCATCTCTGATGAAAACCATAACAACCTCTAAGCATGTACAGTGTGATGTAATTCAGAGGCTGCTTACTGCTGGATCTGCTTACAGGAGATTTTAGTCAGAGGAAGTGTATTGTTTTGGCAACATCTGGAAGTGAAAACGGAAGCCAGGAACATTTGGATAGCTCTGGGTTTTTTTTTTTGTTTTTTTTTTTCCCTTTTGTGTATGTGCAGTGGAATGACATTTGCTATGTAGGCATGTTTTCTCCCACTGTTATTTCTTGGCTTTGAAGAGTACTGAGTTTACAAAGACAGTATGTGATAGTCCCTGGAAGCTGTTTCTTCTGTGAAATCTTTTCACCTGCTCTGAAGACATGTTGTTGTCTCCCAAATTCTCCTTATCCACCATTCACGTACGACTGACTGCCAAAGGATTGCTTCGAAACCTCCGACTTCCTTCAGGGTTTAGGAAGAGCACTGTCATTTTCCATACAGGTTTGTCTTGCATACATCTCTGTTGAGTGGTGCATGGGGGACATCTTGATTAACTTGCAGCTGCTTATTGGAAATTTTCTAAGGAGATACATACTTGAGGAAGGAAAGCTCTGAGAGAACGAGGCTTTCTTTGGAGAACTAGGCATTTTGCTCTTAACATTTCAATACATGAGCGTCTGATAACTTTGATTCTGTTTAAGCAGATGTGTGTTTGTTTTGTTTATAGAGAGCAGAATTTTTGCCTTGGTGCTCCCTAGCTCTTTTCTGACACGAACAAGATCTGTGAAAATCAACACCTGTTAAATTACATTTTACTTCAGATGATTTTGGAAATAGGACGTGTGTAAATTAACATTGCTCTCCTCCTTCAAGGAGGAGATGAAATGAGAGGGGTTCTATAGTTTTTCATTATGTACTTTCTCAGTGAGATTATGATAGGTTAGTTTAACATGCTGAACGATTTCTAAGTATTTCCAAAATTAAACATCCTGGCAGTTGTGGAGAGGTAAAAAGTGAGCCACAAAACCGAACAAAACTTAAGTTTTCCCAGCTTCCTAGTGAAAATGTTTGCAGTCACAAAAGACTGCCTTTGTATTCTCTGTGCCTAAGACGGAAGTAAATGCAGTGAATATTTTAGGCATCTGTAGACCTGCATGCTCACTTTTAGGGGATTCAGTTAATTGCCTCATATTTTCCCTTTTGTTCCAGATAATAATTGCAGTTATGGTAAATTATGTTGGTTTTATGCTGTAAAAACAGGTGTGTTATTATATTTGATTCTGGCTGGTTAGTGTTGACTGTAATAGGACTGTTTGAGTATGTAAATAGATTTTTTTTCTTGTTTCTTATTCATGTCAGCCCTGATGTGTCTTGTTTTCCATCTCTGTCCCTGGTGATTTTTTTTTTTTTTTTCAGCTGACTGTTTTTAGTTTTCCCAGAGGCATCTCCCTTCCCTCGTGGGATATCTCTCATTTTTTCCAGGACCTTCTCATGTTTCATAACTCCCCTTGACCTGTCACTGAAGTCTGCCAACCTTTCCCTCGGCCTGAGCTGGCAGCTGAAGGTAAATGAGGTGTTAGAAGCCAGAACAGTGGCCCTCTCTCTCCAGGCCTAAATGCCTCTGTCATTTTTTCTACCTTAAAAAAAAGGTAAAGAAATAAAAGGGTGTCTTGTATTTGCAATAATCTGTGTGATCTAAAATAGCTCCAGATAGCTTTTAACTTTAAAAAAAAAAAAAAAAAAAATCTGTGCTCCAAGTAAAAGAGAAAGTCAAACTGTACAGAGGTTCTACAATTCCAAGTGAGCCTGTGTCTTGCCCAGGCCCCCTGCCCTGAGGCCACCACTCTCCCGGGTGCTTGCAAAGCCTTCCAGTAACTTGCTCATCATATGTAAGCCTGTGTAGATTTTTATAGACTCTTTGGTTATAAAGGAATGGTATATTATATGTACTCTTCTATAGCTTGCTTTTTAAAGTTAATATATCTTAGATTTTCATGTTAACACATGTTTATCTACCTCTGCTTTTTATTTTATTTTTATTTTTTTATTTTTTTATTTTTTTTTAAAGATTTTATTTATTTGACAGAGAGAGACACAGCGAGAGAGGGAACACAAGCAGGGGGGTGGGAGAGGAAGAAGCAGGCTTCCCGCTGAGCAGGGAGCCCGATGTGGGGCTCAATCCCAGGACTCTGGGATCATGACCTGAGCCGAAGGCAGACGCTTAACGACTGAGCCACCCAGGCACCCCTACCTCTGCTTTTTAATAGTCATGGGAGCCGTGATCTATTTAACCGATCTTCTTCTGGTGAACATTTTAGGTCGTTTATTGTATTTTCGTGAAGCAGATAAATTTCCAAGGCAGTTTAAGCAAAAGACAAAAGACTTTCATTATCAGACTTTGACTAATAGTTGCTATTTTAGGTACCTTTTGTTTTTGGAATTTCTGTAAAAACACTTTGCAACATTTGTTTGGCTGTAGTGAAATTTTTGGAGCCTGTGTGCACCTAGAAGTGATCTAGTTTACCTTCTTTGACACCAGGAAGTCAGAGGCCCAGAGAAGTGAATTAATGTGCTCAAGGGCACAAAGGGGCAGAAATGGGATTAAAACCTGGCCCCTCTGTTTAGAACTCTTGGCTTCTAGATTTTCCTGGCTGCGACTTCTGCTGTAATTCTGTTAGATCTGGTGAATAATAATGATGAAAAAAGAGGTGTTTTTTTTTTTTTCTTTTTCCCCTGTGTAGGAAGCATTTAAAAATTATGTAAAGACTATAATTCTACTTACCCAGTAGGAATCTTTTGTGAGCTTATCCCATATTATGTAATTTAAAGGTCTGAGACATTTCTCAGTGAAATGGATACTGAAGTCCCTGCATGTAATCTTATGGGCTATGAGCTGTAACTCGTGTTTGTATTCTTAATAAAGTGAGTGCTGTTGGCCTTGGTTGCCAGAGTGGCAGTGTGGGATTCTAGAGCTAGAGTAGTGGCTCAGTGTAAAAACAAATAGAGATTTAAAAGGGTGGAGTCTTAGGTTCTTAAAACCAATTAGTCGTGGATAAATGAGGAAGAACAGTGATTCAACTGTGACTGATGTTATAGGACAGGATAAAGGAAAAACATGGTGTCATGAATATTAACTGAATTTGGGCGATAAGGGGAGAATGAGTTTAGATAAGATGAATTTTCAGGTGTAATACATCCAGGGTTTTTAATCTATAGCCAGAAAAATTCATAGCATTTGAGGTTAAGAGGACCTCAGAAGTCATCTCACCTGATTCCTTATTTTGTACCTCTGTGTGTTACTAGCTTGGTTACTAGCAGAACTAAGGCTACAACCCCAGGCTCTTGGAATCCATATCTAGTGCATGTGACTTTTGATCTCAGGGTTGTGAGTTCGATTCCCATGTTGGGTGTAGAGATAACTTAAATAAAAACTTAAAAAAAAAAAAATTTGTTTAAAGTAAGCTCTACGACCAGCATGGGGCTTGAACTCAAGACCCTGAGATCAGAAGTTGCATTCTCTACTGACTGAGCCAGCCGGGTGCCCACTTTCACCTTTTTCCAGTCTTTTACATTGCAGGATTTATTCATTCATTTCATAAGTGAATACCTGTTAGACACAGACTGTGTGCCAGGTTCAATGCTAGATGCTGAAAATATAGCCAGGACTAAGTCACACATGGTTCCTGCCTGCACACAGCCCATAATTAAACAGAACATCAAGTGATTACAGTAGGACATGGACTAGACAACTAGGCAGCTCCTAGCAGGTAAAGCTAACTTTATCGAGGTCTTCCAGAAGAAGTGCCGGTTAAGCTGGAATCTCAGGATATGTGGAGTTAGCCAAGACACAGAAAGTGCTCAAGGCGAGCATACAGCATGGGAAAGCCTCGAGCTAGGAAGAGGATGGCTCCTTCAAGGAAACTAAAGAATTTTAATATGTCTGAGCATAGAATGTAGACAGGTGCTAGCAAGAAGGAGGGTGATCACAGGGACCCAGGCGGACCAGGGCCCCTTTATTGAACCCCTATATAAGGGGGCACTGTGTGCTCCAGTACGTTGTTCTTGGGTGGCACCCCTTCCCAGAATGTGTTGTCGAATCCAGGAGGTCATGGCCTCTGTAAATAGGGGAAGACAAGGAAAAGTGAATTTGTCAGCGTTCTGAGTGATGTTGCAGGATGTCAAGCACAGATGAAGATCTCCACGTCAGGGAAGTGCTAATGAAGTCCAGAAGTGATTTCAGTGGCTTGCCAAAATGCTGGCAATAGTCTCTCTTGCCAAAATAGGCAGCTCTGTTTCAGAATTTTGCGTCTGCGTATGGGTTCTCATTTTATAATGAGTCATGGAAGGAAAAGAATCTTCTTAGTTGAAATATTCCTTACCACCAGTTTTATTAGAATTCAGTTTCTCTTTCAAGCTGGAGATACCTGTATTTATTATGAAAAGTGCCATTTTGAACCTCAGAGAGTTAATATATTTTTTTATTGAAGTGAAGGCAGTTTCACTTCACTTAGATTAGTTCAGTTCACAAAGCACTTAGATTTCTTTTTGCTGAGCTAGTGAGATTAAAAGTTATTATGGGGCGCCTGGGTGGCTCAGTAGGTTAAGCTTCCAACTCTTGATTTCTGCTAAGGTTTCAGGGTGGTGAGATCCAACCCTGAGTCATCTTTCATGCTGGATGTGGAACCTGCTTAAGATTCTGTCTCTCCCCCTCTCTCCCTCTGTAAAGAAATAAATGAAAGCAATTATAGCAAAGGGGAGGGGTGTAGTACATATATACTGAGGAGGGGCAGAAGGATTGTTATTTTTAGAGAGACAGTGGTAGGGGCAGAGGGTGAGGGAGAGAGAATGTCAAGCAGACTCCCCACTGACCGCAGAGCAGAATCGGGCTCAATCTCAAGACCCTGAGGTCTTGAGATCATGACCTGAGTGCTCACCGACGGAGCCACCTTGGCTCCAGAGAAGGGGCGGAAGTATTATTAATGGAACAAGATATTTACTTAAAGCCACACTAAAGAGAGTCATTTAGACTGTTCAGTAAGAACGGGGCAGAATACGAATAAATTTGTTTAATTAGAATGAAACTCCTCAAATTATGTTTGATATTCATTTTTGAGGCTGTAAAGAATTGCTTTTAGCTGCAGTTTGAGACAGCTTAACTAAGAAGTAACTTATTTGTTTCACCTAACTTGTTTGTTTCACCTACAGTTGTTCAGTGGCTCAGCAACGTCAGGATCAACATCTCTATTTTCTTGGCTCCCTCCTCCTGTTGCCTCGCGGTCTCACGATTGCTGCTCCAGGCAGGAAAGAAAAAAAAAAAAAGAGAAAGGGGGGGGTGGGTGGTGCCAAATCACAAAGCTTACGTCTCATTGGCTAACTTGCAGTCACATGGCTGGCTACCTGCACGCGAGGCTATGGAAGTGAGTGACTTCTCCATTCTCAAGAGCATGCAGGTACAAGAGAGGTTAGAGCCTTCTGATAGTATCTGACCCAGAGAGGGTCAAACCCTTAGTTCTCAAAAGCTGATATTAGCTGCTTAAAAGTAAGGGGAGTATATCATTTAACAAGCCTGACCTTGCAACAGACTTTTTTTTTTTCTCTTTCATAACGTGGATGGGTTTTGGTAATGATTACCTATCTTGTAATTATTTCAATTAAACACTTTGAAGTCACTTTGGACATATAGATCAATATTTGATTTTGATGTTAAATGAAGTAATTTTCAGTGATAATACATTGAGAAAGAATGTCTCAACTCGACATATGGCTTTTATATATTTAAAATGTGTTAAAGGTTAATATTTTTATTCGTCCATTTGTGGTAAGTATTGCCAAGGTGACGCCAAATAAACTTGAATTTCTCTTTTGTTTCTCACACTACGAAATTCAGAAGTCAATGAAGCCATTTTAGAAGTCTTCCATAAAAAAACAGATGTATTAGAACTTGTGTGTAAAAAGTTAAAAGATTCGGGGCGCCTGGGTGGCTCAGTCATGAAGCGTCTGCCTTCGGCTCAGGTCATGATCCCAGGGTCCTGGGATCGAGCCCTGCATCATCGGGCTCCCTGCTCCGCAGGAAGTCTGCTTCTCCCTCTCCCACTCCCCCTGCTTGTGTTCCTGCTGTCCCTATCTCTCTGTGAAATAAATAAATAAAATCTTAAAAAAAAAAAAGTTAAAAGATTCAATCATTTGTAGATTACAAAAGACATCAAAGGGACCAAATTCAAGAGTAACAGATGAGAGACATAGCCTTCCACCACTCCCTTGTTCCTGTACTGTGAATCCACATTCTTCCTTTGGCTTCCTTGAAAGCAGGCTTGAAGATCTTGCTGGCCTTTTGCCACACTGATAAGCACTTACTGAGAACTGATGTTGTGCATGGCGTTAGGCTAAAAACATTTGTCATAGATCGATACTAAGCTCCGGTCGCTGTGGCGGTCTTCGAGCTACAGCTTTGCTCTGACACTAAAAAGGGCCATTTTGTAGTTAGAGCCGTCTACTTAAGAAGGCAGTGTTGTGTTAAATCAATTTTCATTCATAATAGGTAATGTTTTGATAAGTTTTTTTTTTTAAAGGATTTTATTTATTTGTCAGAGAGAGCACACAAGCAGGGGAGTGGCAGGGAGAGGGAGAAGCAGGCTCCCCGCTGAGCAAGGAGCCCGATGCGGGACTTGATCCTAGGACCCTGGGATTAGGACCCTAGCCGAAGGCAGACGCTTCACCCAGGTGTCCCATGTTTTGTTAAGTTTTTTATTTTTTATTTATTTTATTTATTTATTTAAAAGATTTTATTTATTTATTTGACAGAGAAAGACACAGCGAGAGAGGGAACGCAAGCAGGGGGAGTGGAAGAGGGAGAAGCAGGCTTCCCACTGAGCAAGAAGCCCAATGTGGGACTCGATCCCAGGACCCTGGGATCATGACCTGAGCCGAAGGCAGACGCTTAACGACTGAACCACCCAGGCACCCTTGTTAAGTTTTTTAAAAGTTAGATGTAACTCACATGTTTCACATAGCTGAAGTTTTACTACACTAAGTTGTGTTTTAATGTAGGAATCTATTTTCTCCCAAACATGGAAAGTACATCATACATTACAGTTTGGAGTTGGATTCAGGATAGGAAAATTGCGGTGTCTTTCACCAGGAGCAACTAGAGGAATATGGCAAGAAAATTTAGTAAATACATAATTAGAACAATTGAAATATTCTGAGAGAGTTCTGGTTAATAGAGAATCACCCTATAAATAAAACAGTACAGATTATAATACTTTAGAGCTAAAAGTGGTTCATTAACAGTATATGCACATTATTTATTAGGTAAAAAGATGTCAGATGTGGCTTTAAATGTTTCCAACATTGAGCATCATTTTTCTGTGTTCATCTTAGGTGATATGTTGAGTTATTTTAGCATGTGAGAGTCCTTTTTATAAATAGCAATTATCTAGCTCTTGGGAAAATTAAGACCAATAGAGCTTTCTTTTAGGTGAGAGACTTGCCTTTTTCCCTTTGTTCTCTGGTGACCCGGGTTTGAGGCACCTGTCTCTTCATTTTTTTTTCTTTAACTGGTTAGTATTTTGATCGAATTACCTTCTTTTTTATTGTTTGTGTCATAAAAATGTCTAAGGTTGGTTGTTTTAATTGGCTGTTTTTCATTTCAACTGTAAGATAGTCTGTGGTCTGTAATACACATTTTTGACCCACTTTGTCACAGTTGGGCACATTTTTCCCCCCACATGTAGGTCTTATGCCTGCATGCGCCTGGGTTCGGTCATGCTGTTTCCCTGGGTCTCCTGTTTTTTCAACATAGGATTGCAGCAACCCAGATGCAGGGGGGTTAGGACACTATCTGTGGCTGTGAGTGAGCACTGACCCACAGGGGATGGCCTCACGGCACAATGGTGACCTCATGTGAGCTGGCTAGCTCGAGATGTAAAAGTCAGAGAGGAGATAGCGTTCAAAAATTCCAAGCTAGCAAATGCGCTTGAGGTAGGAACTGCAAAGGGAAGGGCTTCGTAGACTTTTTGGTCTTGTTTTGGAATCCATTCCTAGCGGTGACAAAGTTCCAAGTTGTTCTCGGTGCTGCATTCTTCTGTGTGTTAAATTAAAAATTAAAAAGGACACCTTGTGGGTGTATGTCAAAATTACTGAAATCAGAAGAACTGCTTGGTGTAAGCGGGCTCTGGGATATCAGGCAGGTTTTTAGCTGCCTATTCATTTGGGTAAGTCAAAATGATCATTAAGACAAAAACAAAAAACAGAAGTCCACATGAAGGCTAGAATTTAATATTTTCGGTAATTTGTTTAATAATAAAGGGGGAAAAGCCAGTACCAATGACTGCTGTCTTGAGAAACAGCATCTCATTCACATTGATGGGAACTTGGTGGATGATAGATATTTTATTCCTTTCCTTGTGCTCTCTGAAAAGTCCTATCCAGTTTGCTCATCTATAGTGAGTATAACAAGAGATACTTGTTTCCTGTTTAGGTTGAAATAAAAATTCAGATTTTTCCTCTATTTTTGGATGAAATTTTGATGAAATTCCACTGTTTCTGATGAAATTTTGATGTTAGATGATTACAGTTAAAATATTTGCATTCAATATCTTCAGAATTATTAGTGTTACAGGCCTAAAATTGTAGTACTTGCAGATTTTTTGCTCTGTTCCGTTTTTATGCTCTTTTAGTCCTGAAATTCATAAACTTAACATTAAGGTGAACTTCTAGATTTTTTAGAGAACCAGTAAATCGAGGGAGGTAATATCTTCTTAAAAGTATTCCTGGATGTAATGAATTTGTTTCCTTTGTAGTTAGTAGTCCATTTTAAGAACATGAGAGATCTGCGTATTTCCTGCCAGCTACATGGAAAATGGTTATAGGTCAAGTTTGGAATTTTTTTTTTTTTTGAGGGAAAAATTGCATAAGCATAATTATTCTGAGATGGGAGTTTTTAATATGAATATACCTTCTGTTCTGTAATCTGCTTTTAAAATTTTAAAAAGAAAAACCCTTTATTTATTTATTTATTTTATTTTAAAAGATTTTATTTATTTGAGAGAGAGAATGAGAGAGAGAGAGCATATGAGAGGGGGGGAGGGTCAGAGGGAGAAGCAGACCCCCCGCCGAGCAGGGAGCCCGATGCGGGACTCGATCCCGGGACTCCAGGATCATGACCCGAGCCGAAGGCAGTCGCCTAACCGACTGAGCCACCCAGGCGCCCAAAAGAAAAACCCTTTTACATGTAATACAAACTGTTGCAACAAATTCTGACTATATATAGTAATGACAAAATATAGTATTGTAAAATTTTAAATGCTTAGGTGTCTTAAAGTCTTACCCTCCACCCCAAAGAGAATTAACTTGGGTAATTTTAAAAGTCTTAATATCATTTTCGTGAGCTTGAATTGTTCCATGTAAATAAATGCCATACCTACCTAGAATAGAAAAAATTGTATGTGGCTTCTAAATTGTGATTACTATTAATTCTTTCAGAGTAAACTAATGAAAGGAACACTACAAAGGTTTAAATAAATTTAAGGTAATAAAGTGATGACATGAATGACAACTTAAACATCTTGGTGAGATGATACAGATTACCAGGGATTTACTAGTCCGTTGATACAAGTAGGAAGTATGTGTTCATACATTTGCATTAGGGGCAGTATTCAGGACAGTAGCAGATAAAGAGCTGATTGCTCCTCAGGAAAATGACATGGTGGATGATTAAATTTGGGAGAGTATTATGGAGCAGGTGAGTCTAGAATGGATCCTTTTTGGAGCCTAAAGAGCAGAGTGTCAGTGTCGTAACGCCTTCCTCACTGTGTCCCACGCCAGACTCTTTCCCTCTCTCCGCCCTCGCTCTCATCCCCACATGCTCATCTACTCCTCTTGTGTTATTTCCTAGCTGGAAACTCATGACTCCTCCCAGGCTCCCCTTGATCGAACTGGTCAGGACCCCTGTTCTGCCTCATAAACACTGTTTCCTGCCTGTTCTCACTGCCACAGACCCATGGCTTCTCTGGGCCTCCCTCCTGACCTGCCCGTGCCCCTCTCCTCTCTTTCACGGTGCCCCCAGACCCCTGCTCAGTGTCGCCCTCTGCCACCTCCATGGTAAAACCTTGTGTCACCCTGACTGTGCTTCAGCCACCTCATTGTGCTTTAACTTTGGGAGTACCCAGGGCGTCCATACCCCGGCGCCTCTGCTGGCCTTTACTCCTTATCTGTCTGCCAGATGTGCAAATGCCCGTGCAAACTCGGCCTCCTGAACCCTTTGCTGACTGCCCCAGATCTAGGTGTTTCTCCACCTGGACTCTCACCACACTCTCCACGCAATTCTGTCAGCTAATGATCAAATCATATTGCCATTGCTGATGGCTTCTCTCTCACTGATGCATGCGAGTTCCTTAAGAGCAGGGACCAGTTTGTTAGAAGCACATCCAATTGACATTTACTGAATGAACAGTAGTCATTTGGGTGATTGGTTATAACTGGATCCTCCCTCTTATTAGAACATGTATTTCCCAGTAGTTTCCATTTAATGCTTTGCTTCCGTGGGATATCTCAGGGTAAGCGCCCATCATCCAATGCCTAGGAAATGAATTGAAAGAACTTATGTAGAGATAGGTGTCCCTTTTAAGGGTTTTAGGAGTGCTGGCTCAGGTCAAGGAAGAAAGAAGAGAATCGATTGTCTGTCCAGAGCGCTGGCAGAGATGGAGAGGGCCCTCACCAGCCCATTAGTTCATTACCTACATTTTATTACCTCACACATATTAGTTTTCAGTGCAGATAGGTGGATTCTGTGAGAACTGAACAGGAAGAGATGAATAGTAGGGAACCACGATTCAGCCAAGATGCCGGCGGTCTTCATGCATGCCTGTCCACCATCACCTTCCTCTACATGCCTCCCCTCTCTCCCACAGGACACCAGGACAGGTCCTACCACCACCCAGCAAAGTTATCATGGGAGATTTCGAAAAATACTTAGTGAGCAAATGACAAGGTCAATAGTATACAAAAAAACTAGGCAACGTTAGTTATTAAATGCAGTGTATAGTTTTGCATTTCATGGAAGCCAAGGCAAACTATCCCTGCAGGTCTTGTCTCTTACTTGACTTTACCATTTGGAAAGGCTTGTTTGGCCTTAAGATAGATGTGTCTTCAGCAGGTAATAGGTTGGTCCATGTCTTAATGGTTAAGTTTTTCTCAAAAACCTTTTTGTCTTGACTTGGCGATCTATATGCCTGAGTGACTAGAACCTGAAAAGGGGGCCTGTTCCTCTTTACCCAACTACTTTCTTCAAGATGATGATAAATAAGTTCATTAGACTAGTTTGAAATTTTATTAAATTGAGGTTTTGGAGTAGAAGGAACAAAGATAGCAAACAGTGTTATCCAATTGTTTTCAAGTAAGCACATGTCTTTGATTCATGACTTTTGTTTTCCTGATGGAGGTTTCAATTTCATTAGAGTAAGTCCCAGGACGACTGGATCAGACATGATATTGGTAATTATCTTGTTGACAGATATCCAAATCTATGTAGAAGGTAATATGCAATTTTAAGGGTTTCTGACTAAGTTGATTCTTTGAAATCACATGTCCTGTTAATGGGTATAATAAATTATATTTTTAAATACAGCTGCATTGCCAGAATGGTAACATGTTAAAAAAGGGGACGTGGGCGAATTTGGTTCATATTTTAATTTCCTACAAACATGGTTCCTGTAGGACTTAAGGGAAACTATTTTTTAGTACTATGAAGTACCCTTTTTATGAGCATTTTGGCTTTAAGCATCATTGGAGATTTTTGCATCATTTCTGATCTTCAATTTGGCCAGGAGTGAGGAAGGGGGGTGAAGATGCTCAAACTAGGTCATCAGCTACCATGTGGCACAATTTTGTCCTTAGGGAGCACAGTATATGGAGCAGAAGATTGAGGTCACAAGTTGATTTTCCAGCTCTAGGTAGAGGGCAGTCTGTTTGCTTATTTGCTCTTATGTTAAATTTTGAAGACATGTACTCTTAGAAGGATAGTATGTCAGTGTTTTCTTTCCTCCTTAAATGTAAATGTATTTTGAGTTGTCACATATGACAAAACCTGTATTATTTAGATTTTTGTCTCTATTTCCCAAGGAAGAAACATGGATTGTTTTTTTGTAGCTAAGTGTTAACAATTTAAGTGCTCAGAATTTAGTTTAACCACCTTTATTTTTTTTTAAAGATTTTATTTGTGAGAGAGAGCGAGCACGCATGCATGAGTGAGCGTGAACAAAAGCAAGGGGAAGAGGTAGGCAGAGGGAGAAGTAGGCTCCCTGCTGAGCAGGGAGCCCAATGCAGGGCTCCATCCCAGGACCCTGGGATCATGACCTGAGCCAAAGGCAGACGCTTAACCGACTGAGCCACCCAGGCATCCCTAATTTAACCACCTTTAAAAAATACTTTCTAATTTTGAAAAGGTGGTATGTTTACCCCATGATTAAAAAGTATAGAAAATATATTAGAACACCTTGTATCTCTCTGGTTCCTATTTTCTGAAAAGGTAAACAGTGTTAGTACTTGTATGTGTATTATGCAGTAATTTTGTTAAGAACTTATAAGCAAAATGGAAAATGTGCTCTTATATTTTCATCATCACACGGCAGAGCATTCTGTCTACAGTGCTCTTTACTGTGGTTTTCTCATTTACAACAGAACATGTCCTAGTTCTCCGTTACAACTGTGCTATTTCATTATCTAAATGTACCATAAGTTTAACCAGTCTTCTATATGGACATTTGGGTTGCTTTTTGATCTTGTCCTTTGCAAACAAGTTTACAGCGGAAACCCTTCGGTTAATGTCATTGAATTCCCATGTAGGGTTCACAATAGGGTAAATTCTTGCTGACCAGCTATAAATTCACCAGTTGATGCTAGGTTGTGTTAGAGAAGGCTTATCATAAAGCTTTTATTGTTTTTAAATGTCAGTTAAAGTTCTGCAGACGGACATGACCAGAATTGTTTTAAATGTTTGGATGAGATTCTTGGTGGGTTGCATGGAAAATTGTATCATGATGTACAAGTCAGACAATTCCAGTCACTACCTGAGGCAGAGCGGCGCTGTGTTCTAGGGGTGGCGTTTGAGGTCTTCATGGCTGGATAAGTAAGAGCGCACGCTGATACGAGGGGCTCCCCTCTTGAAATGCCAGTTCTCCAGCCATTAAGAAAGCCAGAGAGGAGGACAGCTTTTCCTGAAATGCAGGTGCCACCCTCCTCTGCTTTCCTTGTTAGAGTCAATGCCTCAGTCCTGCAGCTGCAGGTGAAACAGTGACCAGGCAAAGCACAGATGAAAAGCAGCTAAGCACCAAGAGCCTTGCACGACTGGGGTGCAGTCAGACTCGGGCACTTGATGCTTTCCAGGGTGTACCGTAACAAACACTACTTACTGTTCATTCTAGTGTGATCTTAGCAGGATTCCTACTACAGTGTTGGGTCCTAGAGAACTTTCTAAACTTTCAAAGAGTATACATGTCCTGACACTGTTAACAGTTCCAAAATATGGAGAAGAGGACTTTTATAAATACAGATGCCACTTTGTTACGAAAAGCCAAAGCAACCAAAATATAATAAAGGAAATGTATAGTCCCCAGTCTCACTTGTGGACCTAAGCCATCCGAATCCTCAGCAGCAAACTAGGGAACAGCTTACACTGTTGGACTGACATACCTGAAAAAATTAAGTTTGTTTTGGGGGATGGGGTGGGGTTGTGAAATGGGTCAACAGGGTCAAAAGTTACAAACTTCCAGTTATAAAATAAATAGGTCATGGGGATGTAATGTACAGCACAGGACTAGAGTTGATAATACTGTATTGTGTATTTGAAACTTGTTGAGAGTAGAATTTAAAGTTCTCATAAGAAAAAAAAAAAAAAGGTAGCTATGTCTGGTAACATGTTAACTAGACTGTTAGGGTGATCATTTCCCAGTATATACAAACAGTGAATCATTACCTTACACATCTGAAACTAATATATTAAATGTCACTTTTACCTCAGAAAAAAGGGGGAGGGATTACATTTCAGATGATTAAAAAAAGTTTTTTAATTAAAAGAAAAGAATAGGTCTTAGGAATTTGAAGCCACTATGGCTTAAGAAAAGCCTTTAACAAAATGTATCGGGTGGGAGGATGGGTTAGCCTGGTGATGGGTATTAAAGAGGGCACGTTCTGCATGGAGCACTGGGTGTTATGCACAAACAATGAATCATGGAACTCTACATCAAAAACTAATGATGTAATGTATGGTGTAATATATGGTGATTAACATAACAATAAAAAACTGGAAACAAAACAAAAAGGATCAAATTAAATAGAAGCTAGTAAAAACCATAATGGTTTCAGAGCCTAATATAGAATCAGAAAATCCAACTTGTATTTCCTAAACACTTCAAAAACAGTGTGGACAGATTCTTAACATGATGTAGAGGTATTATTTTAAAATCTATATACATTGAGAAACATAGTTAATCTTAAGCCAAGATAAAAATAAAGCTATCTACTTTAAAATAATGTTAGTAATGGAATTGACCATTTAATAAGAAAAAAAGATAATATCAAGTAATTTATCCAAACAATATTACTAGCAAATACTTTATAGTAAATCGTAAAAATGTAATACAGTGAAAGAAATTTAGTTTATACAAAGAAACCAAACATAATATATAGCTATTGCCTCACTTTGGAATAAGAAATAATTTGAGGGCGCCTGGGTGGCTCAGTTGGTTAAGCGACTACCTTCAGCTCAGGTCATGATCCTGGAGTCCCGGGATCGAGTCCCGCATCGGGCTCCCTGCTCGGCAGGGAGTCTGCTTCTCCCTCTCCCACTCCCCCTGCTTGTGTTCCCTCTCTCGCTGTGTCTTTCTCTGTCAAGTAAATAAAATCTTTAAAAAAAATAATAATAATAATTTGAAGGAAAAATATAAAATCTGGTGCTACAAAAGGAGTACCTATATTTTGAACCTGAAGGTGGAAAAGCAATGTTTAATAAATTTATCTCCCTATGAAATAATGTACTAGAACCTGACTAGTGAAATTCATCTGGAAGTCTCAGTAGGCAAGAATTTTAAAGAATGTTTTCTTCAAAAATGTTAATATAAAGTACTTATATCTCAGATTTTGTAAATAATTATAACCTAACAGTTTTAAAACTCTGATATTGTGTTAAATAATAAAGTTAATTAGCATAGAAATTCTAGAAAGAGAATCAAACATTGTTAAGGGATTCAAGGAATGATAAACTCAAAGCAATCTATCAATAAATAAATGATTATTTCAGTTAAGTATTGGTAGGACATACAGCAATGATGTCAGGAGAATGCATTTATATCTGCAGTATGTTACAGGAAATTCTAGATGGTCAAAGAGTTAAAAGCTGTTTTTGGATGTTCTGTTTGTATAAAATCATACAAAACTATAAACATATAAGTTTGTATAAGCTTATATAAAACACAGATGTTTATCTACATGTAGGTTTATTGAAAGGAAGAGTTACCAAATAACAGGCTTGATATAATAAAGTATCATTTTATTACAATTACTGCATAAATGATTGTTTTTAGTTTTATATTAGATCTCCACCCCATCTCCACTTTCCAAGGTGGGTGACAAGGTAGAGAATGGGTGTTGGAGGCCTAAGTTCTGACTTTGAATCTGTCCCATAGATGCCATCCCACATGGGCAAGGTCCTTCCCACCCTGGAACCTCGCTTTCCCTATGGAGAGTTACTGAGTGGATGAAAGAGGGGAAAAATGAGAACCATGTAATTATTATAATGTTACATGAGAAATAGAACTCCTAAGAACCTTTTAGGAAATGACATGAAATAAAGGAATACTAATTTCAGATACTTTGACAAACTGTAAAATATTTAGATTATTTTTCATTAATTAGTTCATTAGTATGTGACTCTATAAAGTTCTCCCTTCAGGACTTTAATATTAGGACTATGAACTTGGTTGCTTTCTTCATGTGCTTTGGAAATGGCAGTTAGTACTAAACAGCTATTAATGATTAGTAAGAAAGACTAATGGACAAATACTTTCCCCTTCTCTTGAAGTATTTTTATTTTTATTTTTTTTAAGATTTTATTTATTTATTTGACAGAGAGACACAGTGAGAGAGGGAACACAAGCAGGGGGAGTGGGAGAGGGAGAAGCAGGCTTCCTGCTGAGCAGGGAGCCTGATGCGGGGCTCGATCCCAGGACCCTGGGAGCCAAAGGCAGACGCTTAATGACTGAGCCACCCAGGCACCCCAATTGAAGTATTTTTTTTTTTTAAGATTTTATTTATTTATTCATAAGAGACAGAGGCAGAGGGAGAAGTAGGCTCCCTACTGAGCAGGGAGCCCGATGCGGGACTCGATCCCAGGACCCTGGGATCATGACCTGAGCCCAAGGCAGACGCTTAACCATCTGAGCCACCCAGGCACCCCCGACTGAAGTATTTTTAAAACACAAAAGATACTTTAGTCATTTTAGAACAGTGAATTATCAAGTATTAATACAAATATGAATTGTTTAACCATAGAAAGTACCATAGAAAATGAGAGCCTTCTCCCCCCCCACCCCCTTCTTTATTTTAAAGAATATATTGAGTGTTTTTTGTCATTGGTTCTTGGAGCATGAATACTGAGGTTTATTTTCCGTCAAGAAATTACTTTAGTTTTCCTCCCCCTGAAAAATTGGAGAAAATAATTTCTGTCTGTAAAATTTTCTTAGGTTGGTTTTTTATCACAGAATGTGAATGTCATAGGGAATGCCTCTGAAAACAAGGGAACATTTTTTTTTCTTAGTTTCTTGTGTCTTTTTTTTTTTTTTTCATGTTTTGTTTTGATTACTTGGCCTACTTACTTCAAGAAGCTAAGCAGCTTGTTTTGTGTTCTTCCAATTCTGTTTGATATTTAAAGTGACTGAGGCATTTGGAATTGTTCCAACACTGAACAGTTTTTCATTTAAAATAGAGTAATTCCCAGGACACTGTGGCATAGATAGTGAATAATCACTTAGCACAGCATCTTAGTTGGATTTGGAGTATTAACATGAGCTTAAAAAAAAAAAAACCATAGGCCATTATTAGTACTTGGAGAGGGGAAAAACAATAAAGCTTGTGTTTCATAGAAAACGGAAAAGGATAGTCAAGAATATAGTACTTTTAGCAGCGAACTTAAGGGGCAAAATATGAGTAGATTTTCAATATATGTAATGATTTATTAGAGATTAGGAAATGACTCGTCAGCAGTACAAATCTTTGTAATGACCAGGCCATCAGCAGGAAAGGATGGGAAGTTTGTAGAAAATGTGTAGGAGGAGGGAGAGGCATTGAAAGTCCAATCACTTGTGTTTTCCTTTCAGTGTATGTGATCACAATACAGAGTCAGAGGACTTGTCACAGTCACAATACTGTACCAATTTACCTAGAAAATCAGAAACTGCAATATGAACATTATTTTGCACGCAGTTTTCATGTTTCTGGATTGCTAAATTCACGCGTAATTCTCTGCCCTTTGTAAATCTTTTAAAGTCAGAGCTAAAGACCTTGTCTGTGTTTATAAATTCCAAACATCTAGATATTTGATTAGTTCCTGCTCTGATCCATATGCTTTCCTTATGTAAACATAGCTTAAATGCATTTCTGTGGCTTATCTAGTTGGTTTTGAACCCAGGTGGTAGTGATTATAAAAATTAAAATCTCATATTTTCCTATGTATACTTATTCCTTTTACAGTTGAAAAGGGCAGGCAAAAGAATCCCAGAAGTTTGTGTATCCAGACACAGACGTCTCCAGATGTGCTGTCCTCTGAAAAAACACTTGAATTGGCTCAATATAAAACAAAATGTGAAAACCAAAGTGGATTTATCCTGCAGCTCAAGCAGCTTCTGTCCTGTGGTAATATCAAATTTGAAGCATTAACAGTTGTGATTCAGCACCTACTCTCTGAGGTAAGGATGTCTACCCTCGAAAGAGTCTTTTCTCATTGAGGTGAGAGGCGCAGGAGGGGGGCAGTATTCACGCTTTTGTCTTGGTAATACTTTTCAGTTAATGAATGGTAAGAGCAGATATAATTCACCCAATTATGCTTTGTCATCTCGCTTGATACCTGAGTCACTCTCTAGAAATTTGGGATTGAAACATTTCTACTACCTTCTTTTTGTTTCCAGAATCACTTAGACTAACAACGGCATAAGATAATTGTTATACTTTATACGCCTCCAGCGCATATTAGCATTATCAGTTTTTTAACTTAATTTTTTGTCTAACTGTACACAGCTTTCCATTTTACCTTTAATTTAATGCTTTGAAAAATGAGATTGATTATATTTGTGGGTCAAAGAACACTTCTGAGGTAACTCCCAGTATGGGTCTGGGGACTCTTTGAGAATTTCTGTCCATTCCTAAAATAGTTTGTGGTACAAATGCAAAACAGATTTTCTTTGCTTATTTATTCTTCCCTGACATTCTCCAAGGATGTTAGTTCAGGGACTAGTTAAAATTCATTGAGAAAACCAAGTATCTGTGAACTATGCTACTGGCCTAGCAACAGAAACTGCAATAATCTAAGGGGAAACGCTGGGATGAGATCATATTTGAGCTCTTTAGATGTTTTTTTGAATATTATTTGACAGAGAGAGTGCGCGCGCACATGCTTGAGCTGGGGGAAGGAGCAGAGGGAAGGACTCTCAAGCAGACTCCCTGATGAGCAAGGAGCCCAACCCAGGGCTCGATCTCATGACCCTAAGATCATGACCTGAGCCGAAATCAAGAGTCAGAGGCTTAACCCACTGAGCTACCCAGGCTTTTAAAATATTTAAAATATTTTTAAATCATAGTCTAAAAAGATGGGTATTACATAACATCTCGAGAAGAAAACTGTTCAGTTTGCTTGTTCTGTAGTTCAGTTCAATCCAACAAATGTACGTTCCTTTCCTACAGAAGCTACTGTGGTACAGTTACCAGTCTGGGGCAGGGGAGCCGGGCACCTGGTCTGTGCCTTTGCAAGTTACCAAGCTAATAGACCGTTAAGATCAATATTTGATGAACATTTTACAGCTTTGTCCAAAAAATTGTTTTGAGAGGGAGATGGAGACATTTACCTAGTTATTACAGTAGTATGTAGTCCTCCTGTTTCTCTTTAATATGTAAGGAAGGAATTGGAAAGCTGGTTCATATAACCAAGTAAGCTAAATTGGAAATGACATAATATTAAATGTAGGAAACAATTTGTCTATTTTGTGATAAACCAATTATCTTGTTTTACTATATTAGCCTAACCAGCCTCTCGTTCAATTCCTTTCTCTCCTTTCCCTCCCACATGAGATGAGTCATCAGTGCCGTGAGCCCTCATCCTGCACTGTTGCTGCTCTTCGTCCCCTCTTTTCCATTCGTACTGATGCCAGCATTGTTCGGATTCCGCATAACTGTCTACTGGATTACGATAACGTCTTAATTAGTCTTTAGGCTTGCACTGTCTTTACTATAATCTACCCCAAGCAGTGCTAACAGATTCATCTTTCCAAAGCATTCCACTCTGCTGATTCAGACCTTCAGTGGTTTCCCCATTGTCTGCAGCTGACCTGTCCAGCATGGTAGCTACTAGCTTTATGAAGCTACCGAGCACTTGAAGTGCCGTAAGGCTAAAATAAGATATGCAGACAAGCATTAAAACATACACCTGGATTTCAAAGACAGTATGAAAAAAGGGTGTAAGATACCTTGTGAATAATTTTTCTGCTGACTATATGTTGAAATGATAATATGTTGGATATACTGGGTTAAATAAAACACATTAAAATTTAATCTTTTAAACTTTTAAGAAATGTGGCTACTAGGAAACTAAAATTAGATACATGGCTCACATTATATTTCCTCTGGATGACTCTGGGGTATAACTTGGAGTGTAAGACTCTATAATTTGGCACGAGCTGCCCTTTTAAGCCTCACCTCACTGCCTATCTGTTCCGTATAATTAGTGAGGTAGAGGAGAAGCAAGAGGGATATAATGTGTGTTGAATATTTATGAAGTTCTAGACATTCTTACTTATTAAATCTTGTCCAAAGACACAAGTTGGAATTTACTAGGAAGAAATTGGAGGCATAGAGCTGTTAATTAACTTGACTATCAGCAGACAGCTATTTAGAGAAAGACCAGGACTTGAACCTGGGTCTAGGACACTAGGAACTCAAAATCACCTATGAACTTCTTGTGCTTTTTCATCCTTGGTTCAAATACCATTACTGGGCTACTGCCCTTCTCCCTAATACCTACATATTCAGCTCTTAGAGTAGCGTCCCATCGCTACCTGTATTTGATTCACATGGATTCATTATACAAACAACCAAGCGGTTGCTTGGTTAATGCAAATTAAATAGAGCAGGCAGGCCTGCCTTCCATGCCCCTCAGTGAGGAAAGGCCCAGGAGGGGATGTGAGAGGAAAGACCAGTTTCAGCTCTTCCTTTGGTTCCTAAATCCCTCACGTGGCATGAACCTTGCACAGTCCTCATGTTTCAAGATACTTTTTTCCCATACAACCTGGCCCGCAAACACAAACCAAACACTTTTATCAGATGCTCAGTTGGAGAAAGAGTAGATCGAACACTAAAGGAAAAACCTCACTTGATTGGACATACTGACAGATGGTTTCATCAGTCTACAACAGGGCAAACTCTTACTGAGTTTCTGGGATACTTTCACTGTATGTGAATTTCATCTCGCACCTGATTTAGGTTTTAATGCCCAGGTAATTGTGACTCCATTGAATTTCTTAAAATCCAGTTCAAAAACTCCCTCCTTTAGGGGCACCTGGGTGGCTCAGTCCGTTGAGCATTTGACTCTTGGTTTTGGCTCAGGTCACGATCTCAGGATCATGGATCCAGCCCTGCATCTGGCTCCACGTTTAGCAGGGAGTCTGCTTGAGGATTCTCTCTCTCTCTGCCCCTCCCCCTGCTTGCACACATACACGCACACATTCTCTCTCTCTCTCTCCCCCCCTAAAATAAATAAATCTACAAAACAAAACACCTCCCTCTTTTATTTCCTGGTCCTTCTAGCTGTATGTTCTGTCTACCTTCTGGATTCTAGGAGCACTTAGATTTCTCTGTCACGCTCTACCTTATATTACAGATAACCATCTTCACTCATTTTGCTTTTTAAGACCAGAAGCTCACTGAGAGCAGGATCTGTGACTAGTTCTTTCTTAGGAAACCACGCCAGCAGCTATGGCAGGGCTTTATACATAACAGACATGCAGTCTATACCTGAACGAACAAATGAATGGGGAGGATGGAATCCCAGATGTAAAGATGAACATATAAAGTCATTATGTAAATGTTCTTTGCTCTTTATAACCAATCAGCAAATATTTACTGATTGGCTAATGTGTACAGGGCACTGTTATAAAACAGTTAGAAAGGAAAGACATAACCAGGGGGAAAGTTAAGTAATTCTTCAGAACAATTTTCCTCTTAACCCTTTGGTTCTCTCATACCATTATAGAAGTGATTGATTGATGTACAGATAGGTAGATGTAGATGGAAGATGTAGACCGATCTATATATACATATATATCTCATTGCTAAGTTTTTCTAAATGGTTTTAGAGCATTAGAGTGTGGATAAAAATGATTGATTATAGGGAATCCTAGAATTATGACTTACCCTTTTGTTGCAAGTCTGTTTAATAATGATAATTCATTATGTATAAGTTCTTTCTTTTTTTTTTTTAAGATTTTATTTATTTGCGAGAGAGAGAATGAGAGACAGAGAACATGAGAGGGAGGAGGCTCAGAGGGAGAAGCAGACCCCCTGCTGAGCAGGGAGCCCGATGCGGGACTCGATCCCGGGACTCCAGGATCATGACCTGAGCCGAAGGCAGGCGCTTAACCAACTGAGCCACCCACGCGCCCCTCATTATGTATAAGTTCTAATAAGCATCTCATCAATCTGGAAACTAACACCACACTTTCTCTTTCCCAGAGGACACACTATTGCTAGTTTTAGTTTGTTCCCATTCTTGGTTTATCTTTGCATAGTTGTGCAATGTTCTGTACAAACAGCCAAAGTGAAATCCAACCTAAAGTGGTACCCAAATAAGGTGAATTTGGAAAGACACTAGCAGTCTACTATAAGTAAAAATGTCTCAGAACAAAAAAGAGTGGACGTAATTCATTGTGTGAGTGGTGGGGAGGAGGTCAGAGATACACACATCTGAACCATCGGACATGGCTCTTTTCTGCAAAATCCCCCTGTGCTGTTGATGCTTTTCAATAGCTAACAAATTCAGGCCCACTGATGGGATGGCAGCCAGAGACTAAGTGCCTGTATCCCGGGGACTCCTAATTAAATTATAGTGAATCCATTTTTTTCCCTGGGGGACTTCATATATTTAATGCATGCATAGAAAAGCATATTTCTATCCAGATACCCACCTCCCTCTTTTTTTCACATTGTGTGGAATTCTGCTTGTTAAAATACAAAGAGGATTAAATAAACTTGTTATGTAGACTATAAAGAGTTTATCATCTAGGACAGAAACACTGATTTAGGAGCAGGTGAATAAAAAGAAACAGGCAGTCAGTAAGTGACAGAATGTGTTTTTATCATCTACAGGTGAAGGATAGGTATCTTAAAGGACAAGCTCCCAAAGAGAGTCAGGCAGAACCTGACACTATGGTGCGGACACTGTAGTTGGCATTTCACATAGGATTATATATAAAGCCCTTGGTTTTTGCATTATTCTGTACTGCTTCCCCCCAGATGAGGTCATCTGCCTTGAATGATGACTGGAGAATTGAGCGTGGACATTTTAGGTCTGTCTAGGTCCCGAGCTTCTTTAAAAAAAAAAAAAAAAAGATTTATTTGAGAGAGAGAGAACAAGTGGGGGAGAGGGGCAAAAGGAGAGGGAGAGGCAGACTCCCCACTAAACAGGGAGCCCGATCTGGGACTTGATCCCAGGACCCTGAGATCATGACCTGAGCCAAAGGCAGACACTAACCAACTGAGCCACCGAGGCACCCCGGTTCCCAACTTCTTGAAGGCAAGAACCATGCCTTAAATTTCTTTCATGTTTCTCCCAGCATCTGGAATGGTCCTTGATTAATTGGTACAGAGCAGTCATTTGCCAATCAATTTAGAAAGATAAATGTCTTCTCTAGGCTTTGGGGGGAAGGAGACGGTAACTATGATTAACATTGAGGTTTATATAACGGGTCAGGTAAAGACCACACATTCCAGATTGTGGAGGTGGGACACACGTGGCAAGTGTGACTTGAACAGAACGAAGAAGGAATTGGGAGTCTAAACAGGAGCTGGATGATTGAGGTTCTTGGAACTAGGGTAAAGTTTCTTTTTCATGTACTCCATGGAATATTCTTTTTGAGTGAGGGCATTTCTGTGTACAAAGAAAATGGGACATGAATCTAGCAGCCCTCTGCAAGGTCGTATGAAGGGTTGCTTTCACTACTAGTGCAGGAGTGAATTGGTGGAGATCAGGACTGGGGTGGAGGTAGCACTAATAGAAAAAGTGTGATAGATTCAAGGCGCATTAGGAAGAACTGACTGACTTTGGAACAACCCATTTAGACAAAGAGTCAAGGATGACCTCACGCCTTTCCTGTCACTGTGTACTCGGAGTGCCCAGGTTGGGTTCTGGGCATTGAGTACAGGAAGGTTGAGTGCAGAAGAGTTGGGGGAAATGTTCACATGGACTGAAATTCCTTATCCCCAAAATCTCTTTAAGAAGCCAAGAGATCACGTGGTATGTATTTGTGTTAGGATGTAAACACTTTCACAAAATTACCCCTGGAGACTATATCTCAGCTTAATTTTTCAGTCTTCACTTTTCACATTCGTGAAAGTTTGAAAAGTGATTTAACTTCTTGCCAGCTTTGCCTTCTCCTAACAATTTAACTACTACTGGAAAGTGAATTTTAAGTAAGTTCCTGAATATGTTGCAGGATTGCTTATGGGTATTAAGCTGTCTTTTGGTTTTCTTGACATTGAGTGACAAAGCTTGCTGATATTTACTTGAACTAGATTGCTAAGCAAACAAAATTAAGGCTTAAGTTCATGAGACCAGGAGAAGCATGTAATATATGTATTTTTTTTTTTAAATTCAACTGAGTCCATTTTTTTTTTTTTTTTTAAAGATTTTATTTATTTATCTGACAGAGAGAGACATAGCGAGAGAGGGAACACAAGCAGGGGGAGGGGGAGAGGGAGAAGCAGACTCCCCGCTGAGCAGGGAGCCTGATGTGGGACTCGATCCTGAGACTCCAGGATCATGACCTGAGCCGAAGGCAGTCGCTTAACCGACTGAGCCACCCAGGCGCCCAATATATGTATTTTTATATGCTTTTCTCCCAATTTTAATCCAGGTTGATTTTCCTCAAAGTTTAATTTCTACATTAGAAAACTCATGACTTGTTCATTTTTAAAAACCTGGACTCACTGATTTATGATTTCAGAACAACTGAAGACTGCACTTTAAAAATCAAGCATTTAGAGTTAATGGCAAAAATGTTCTCAGTGAAGACGTGTTCCTTAAATTGCAGTCAGGGTTAACTATCCAATATGACAGCGTTAGCACGTTGTTCGTTAACTTCCTCAGCTCTTTTGAGAGACCCCACCCCAGAGTAAAAAGTAAACGCTTTAGAAGATGTCTGATCTCCAGCTCTCAAATCAGCATTTCACACTTTCCCTTTAAACACCAGTGAACCATGTTCTAAGCTTTCAGATTAAATTTCACGGCAAACACCATTAGTTTCATTATAATGTCATTTTAAATTGTAAGTCACAGAACACACTTGGATTGTTGTTCACCTAGTTCATAGGCTCCTTTACCATACAGGTTTTTGAGAACAAGTTTCTCTTTTCTGTTAGTAAGTGTGATAATCTAATGACCTCAATTAAAGAGGGGGACGAAAAAGGCTCACAAATCTAAAAATAACTCCATTATCCCGGCAGAGAAGGTCAGTTTTTCTTTCCACTGTACCAGCTGATATTTAAGTAAGTGGCCATCGATCAGTCTAATGTCTGGCTCTCGTTTTTCATAAATGAAGGGCTGTGGCTTTAAGTAATAGCAGGCTGCTTGTGCCAAAGGCAGAAGCTGCAGAATCAGCTTCTGCCAGGAGAGAGGCGTATGGTAACCTGCAGGACGTGAAGTAGGGCTAACCGAGGACCAATGGCGCTCCTCCCGGTAGAGCTTTGAATGTAGGCAGACCCGACTGGTGGGTGGTGTGGCCACCTGTGTACTTCTTGGACAGGGAAGGGGGTGGGGACAGTTGGAGACAGAAGCTGGAAAATGGGCTGCTCCAGCAGCAAAATGTGCCTCTATCCTCCATGTGCAGCAACAAGGGTAATTAGTATTTGCTTCTAGTGCGTTTCTGGAAGAATGTCAGGGACTGAGGCAGAGGTTGTCTGGAATTGGGGGATGCTTTGAATGACAAGCAGTTCTTGTCTGCAGAAGACCGGGTCTCATGATCTCTGCAATACTGTGATCAGGATGCGGCGGGAGCTCCGTCTTGGGTGATCCTAGTGAGAGCATTTTCAGAGAGCTTTGAATTCTTCCTTTTCCTTAGTTATGCCCTGGTGGTAGGGAATCTACCTTTTAAGAGACTATTGCTGTATTTGTGTGTGTGTGTGTGTGTGTGTGATTGCTTTGAGTTGCTGGTAACTTGGAAATTTTTCTTTTTTGCAGTATAAATAATAGCTTTTTTGATATGGAAGCAGTTGCCTGATTTTCTTTGATTTGTTTCTCTAACATCTTACAATTATAGCTGATCCCAAATATATAATAATCCTTAGAAAAAATAATGTGGAGCTGAGTAAAATTAGTTTAATCTTGCCTTTTTTTTAAAAAGGATTATTTTTTGCTGTTGCTTTATAACAAACTTGCATCTTCCTTTTAGAAGGATTGACCTTGTAACAAAACTTTTTTATTTGCAAATACAGGACAAAGTGCATATAAGTGCGTATGTTTAGAACATTAAATATTTATCTTAAACTGATTAGTGCTTTATTGCCCTTGGAGGAGGAGAATGCATTAAGTCTTAAGTATGCATTTGCTGAAAGGTTCTGTGGATCAGCAATGAAGCAGGGCTCAGAGTAAATATTTTTAAAAGTGCCATGCAGTGCCTCAAATGAAAGTTGCACGAGGACCTGAGAAAATAAAGATTTTTGAAATATGAATTTCCTTAACAACTAAGGGACATCTGTGTTTTCTTAACAGCACAAACTGTTAGCCTAAATGATTCATATCTTGGCGTCTCCCTTCTGAGTCTCATTTTCCTAGTGATAACAAATGTGTGTCTTACTGAAAGGGACCCTCTTGAAAACATTAGTAACTTGATGTGTGTTTTCCGCAGCGGGAGGAAGCACTGAAACAACACAAAACCCTATCTCAAGAACTTGTTCACCTTCGAGGAGAGCTAGGTAAGAGCTTTTCTTCCCCCCCCCTCCCCCGCAAGTTTTACAGGACGAGGGGACGACTGGAAAATTTGGTTTTCCTATCTGGAGTTGCATGCTGCCAGTGGTTAGCTGTCCCACACTAGTATCTGTGCAAACACTTACTATCAACGTTTCTTCCGAATCTTGGCAGCTTGACCTCAAGTTCACAGAATTCCTGGCACTGATCTAAGCCTAGCAGAGCTTCTGATGACCAAAACATTGCTCTCCCTGAAGACAGGGACAGAGTGACTTTTGTAATTGTGTGAGTTCCTGTTAAATAATCCCCGTCATATTTTTTTCTGAACCTCTTTCCATATTAAAGAGTGGTGAAAAAAATTCCTTCCCCGATGACAGTAATTACATTACATTCCCTCCGGGCCCTTTGCGAGGAGTGAGTATACAGAAAAGAAGGATGCTGTGCATCCAGGGTAGCCTGTCTGGAGAAGGCATCTTCTGTGCTCACGTTACAGTTTGAACCCGGCTGATGGTGAATAAGGACCCAGTCCTACTGGTAGCCATGTGTCTCTGATGTCTGTAGCACCCACCACCCAGTGCTTCTGTTCCCAGGCTGAGCTCAGTTTTGGTTCTTGTCTCTCCTGGAAGGGTCCTCAGGGTTCATGCAAGAGAGACAATACTGCCTCACTCCTGTGTTGGAGTGAGCCATACCTTGGGATCCCCCTGTCTGCCACGGACACCTCAGCCCCAGAGAATCCGCTTCCTGCTTTAGCTTCAGCCAGGTCTGGAGTTGTTCATTAAAAGGCTCAGTTGCTTGCCCTTTGCAATTTTCTATGTATGCTGACAGCCTCCTCTTAAAGTGTGAGTGGCTCTGTGTATAAATGATGCAAAAGCAATAGCCAGAGACGAAGATTGTGTTCATCCAGTTCTAGAAGAAACTGCCCATTTTTCTTTGGACAAGACCAGAATTTTAATATTGTCAATATAGTTTGCTGGACTTGAAGTTTTTCTTCCCCTGCCCCGCCCCCCCCCACGAAGGCAAAGATCAAATAGCAGTGAATATGGGGCCTTGGCTTGTCTCTGTGTTCCTCTTCCATCTTCCCCTCTCAACGGGAGGCAACCCTAAACTCCTGGCTAACCCCCCAGGTTCTTAATACCTAGCCGGGGCATCATTTTCTCCTGACCTTATTTTAGGCTATGGAAATGAAGAACTCTTTTTATAGAAAAGTAATTTTAGGACAGATGGAACTTCAGGACCGCAAAGACTTGCGAGTTCTAGGGAAACAGTTCAAGGAGACCACAGCTGAGAAACAGGCTTCCAGCTATAGCATTCGAGGCTTTCCACCATGTTAACTAGACTGCTGTCCTTTTGATTACCCAGATGACCAACTTAATTTGCTTTTGTCTGTGCCTTAAATAACGTAATGGATCTAGAGTGAGCAGGTCAGGAAAGAGGCCTTTGTGTGTGTGTTTCGGAGTTCATTACGACCCAGTGGAGGTGGAGATGAGCCTACCTGACGGTTCATATTTCAGCCTCTCCCCAAGATGAGACAGAAACGCCAGCAGAACACTGTGCTCATTCATTGCTGCTTGAATGGGGGATCCTCTTTTTACCTCTTAGCGGAGAGCACAATGAAATGATTCGAATGGGACCCAGGTCCTCAGCACCTCCAGTTGGTCACATAGCCCGGCAGGAAATAGCCCGCAGTTTGTACCCATTCTCCCCCTTTTCCCTTGGTGATAAGGAGAGTGTGCCCTGGTGTGCTTTCACTGTCGCTGGCCAAGTGTCCGGATGCCGCGCTTGGCCTGTGCGTAGCGTTCGTCGCGCAGGTGGGAGCTGGGTGAACCCGGAAGCAGAGGACTCTTGTCAGGGGAATGAGTGAGACGATGGTGAGAACGTCAGTCAGCAGAGGGGACACACGGGGAATATGTCCTTGCTCCCGTTGCATGAGGTAGAACTGCTCAAGGAACTATGGAAAGCATTTGGGGAATGGTTCCAGTCCCGTGAGGGGAGAGAAGAGAAGCCTTTACATAGTTCTTCTGATGGAACAGTCCAGGAGGAACACTCCGAAAGCTGCCGGTGGGATTGTTCGTAGCATGAGCTGAGATGGAAGACGACAGGTGACATAGCGAAGTTGGAAATGGCAGTTTTAAAATGTGACGCAGTAGTGTAGAGTGGTTAGACTGTGTGGTCACACTGTCCAGGTCCAAATCTTCGGTAGCTGGGTGACGTAAAGGCAAGTCACTTGACAGGTCTTGAGTCCTGGTTTCATTCTCTGTCAAATGGCACTAATAATTGTCTGCTCAGGGGTGGTTGTGAGGATGACATGAAGTCACTCGCTGTAAAGTGCCTAGCACCACGTGTTAGCTACTACTAAATAGTAGGTGTTCACATGGGTGCAGTTTGCAGCTGTTCTCAAGAAGAGAACTGTTGCTACCATCAGCAGCATCCAAGTATCTACCATTTCTCTCCAAAATAATGGGGGGCTTTTGGTGTCACTCTTCCCCGGGGTACTGTTTCTTTCTCTTCTCTATGAAAATTGAGGCAAGCTTCCCAAACTAAGAACTGCAAAAAATAAATAAATAAATAAAGGACAGCTGAAACTCAGGAGCACTGAAACCCAAGTGGAGTCTGTGATAGTGACCTTCGGAATCTAACTGCCTCCAAACATCTGCTCCACTGACTGACTTTCCTCTTGCCTCTCCTGGTTACTCTGACAAGTGTCCTCTACTGCCAAGTTCACCCAGCTGAGCTCAGAACAAAACCACGAGGCTCCCCCGCTCCTCCAGGGAGACCTCAATACTTTACAACCATGTATTTATTATATCTCATGTTTTCTTGTTGACTTCAGATGGTAAATTGCTTCATTTCAGAGATTCTTTTCTCCTTACTATGGAAAAAATATATATGCTTTCCATTTTCACAAGTGACTGATAAGTATTTATGGGTATTTCAAGTATTTGAGGGTTGGTTTCTTTTTATTTAAGGAATTTGTGCGGAAATTAAAATTGCGAAGTGAGAGGAAAATAGCCCATAGTTCCAGTATCCCTGACAGAGCTCTTATTTTTACATATTCTCTTGTGTCTTTGTTTATATGAATATATATGACTTCATATCTTGACTTTTTTATGAAGGTCTGACTTACATACAATGGAGTGCTTACTGACAAACACATATACTCATATGACCTACACCTTTATCAAGGTATTGAAGATCTCTGTCCTCCCAGAAAATCTCCTCATGCTCGTTTCTGGTAGACGACACCGCCCCCCTTCCCTAGAAGCAAACACTGATTTTTATGATGTAGGTTATTTTGTGTATTCTAGAATTTCATAGAAACATACATTATGTTCTTGTTATGTCTGGCTTTTTTCCACACAGCAAAGTGGTTTTGAGATTCATTCATGTTATTTTATGTGTATTCTGATCTGTTTAGCTTGTGTCAAACACTTTTCCATATTGACTCGTAGTCTTCATTATGGTTATGTTGAATGACCTGGGAAAGTCTTAGTGGATGTTGCTTGATTTCACTCATCCCTTTAGTGTTGGAGTATAGCGAGGGTTTCATTGTCTGCTGTTATCCCATCGATTCCCCTGGCTTCAACTACAACCTATAGGGTGATGATGCACAGATTTATTTTTCTAGTTCTCTCCTTCCCAAGCTGTAGATGTGTTTTGCCCAGTGAAGAGCTGCCTCCAGGAGAGCCAGTCTGGTATAATCAGACCTTTCTGACTCCCAGCCCCTTGCTTCCTGAACGCTCTGCAGTGTCTCCTCATTCAGACCTCTTTTCCTCAAAGTCTGTTCATCATCTTCTGCAGTGACGTCATCACTCACTCACCACCTAAGCTAACAACAGGTAACACATGCTTTTTCCTCCAACTTCTACATGATAGCAGTCTGTGTTCTAAGTATCGCTTGGATCTGTCCCTCCTCAGCCTTCTGGCTACTGTTGTTCTAATTTAAGCCCCATAATTGCTCACCCCAAATATATTCCAGTAGTCACCCAACAGGTCACCTTGCTCCAGGCCTGCTTCTGTCCTCCCCACATGCTACCAGGACTGTATTTAAAATAAATCTCACATCTGTCCTCTACTGGACATTTTTAACAAACATAAATGACTTCATTTGGGCTTTGGCAAAAAGTCCAAATTACTATAGCTGCCATGTATGTTTTGACTGGAACTCTCAGCCCAACTTCAGGATGGCAGGACACTCCTTTGCCTTTCTTCACACTTCTTTCAGCTCCTCACGTCTAGCCATGGGTCCATTCATACCTCTTTGGCACATGATATCCTCTCTGCTTGAAATACTCTCTTTTTTACTGCTTTTCTATTTTTGCCTCTTAAACTCCTCACTAGCTACGATACCTAGCTAAGTCCCAATTAAAATGCCGTATCATCAGTTGAGTTTTACCTAATCTTTCCATCAAGTTAATCGTGCCTTCTACTGTGCTCTTCAAAAAACTCTGTTTTTAGGGTTGTTTCTAGACCTCCTCTCACAATCCAGAGCCGTGAGCCCTTCAAAGGCGGTATCTCCTTCACGTTTGCAGCTCTACCCACTGATACCTTGTGCCTGGCACTTAGTACTTCGGTGAATGAATGACTTTTATATTGAAGATAGTGACTAGGGAAAGTTGGGTTTATCCTTATAATATTCTAATACTCAGTGGTTTTTGTGTACAAATGTTTTCCTACAAACCATTTAAAAATAACATGCATGTTTTTAAGAATGAATAATAATAAAGTAAGGTGAACTATACTTCTCTTGGAAACATTTTACAATTATGTCTGACAATGCCAGTTAGATCATTTTGAAAGTGTTGGCCCTTGAAATAGATGACAATTCAATTTTAATGGTCTGTATCCACAGCAAGCATTTGGCCTCTAAGATGGGGAAATAAGCATATCATTCTGATTTTTTTTTTAAGAGTTGTGTTGGATCAAAACCAGTATAATAGAGAACCATAATTATGATCTTCAGGGGTTCCTACTGTTTTTTGTTAATGTTAATCACTAGAATCACATTTTTATCTAAATGAAGAAAAGGTATTTTTATTTCAAGGTTTCTAGCCATCAGAATTAAGAGCTAATTTACACTTTTTAGGGCTATTTTTATTTTTTTTTTAATCCTTCTGAGACTTAAATATCTGCTCAAGTGAACTAGATTTCAAAACCTTGAAATGCCTTTATTAGCAGGCATTCCTATAAACTTAATATTGTTTGCACTGAGCTGTTCGGACAATGCACATCTTTTTTATACATTTGTCCTAATTGTTTCTATTTAACGACACAAATGGAATTTGAACCCTTAATTCACTAAGACTAGTTGATTGTTTTTCTGTGTGCATAAAAATTATGAGCTGGGTATGACAGTAACATCTGTTGAGTGCCAAGTCTTTCCCGACAGCAATATTCAACTCTAAGTCTGCTGGTTAGTATTTTATTAAAAGACAGGAAAGGGAAGGGAGGGAGAGAGGAAGGAAGGAAGGAAAAGCAACTGAGGCTTAAAAGTGAAGTAACCTTCCTAAGGTCAAACAGCTAGAGAGCAAAGTGCCTGGGTAAGGACCTAGGATCGGTAAGTCCAAACTCCTGTTCATGGTAACAGGGAAGGCATGATGAAAATATTTGAAAGGTCACACAATTATGTGATATAAACACTCCTTTGCATTGGTAACAACTTTTGGAATCTTTTTATTCGATTCTGGAGTTCAAGAAGTGCTATCAGATTAAAATAGGACTTGTTGTTATCAGTTAGGGAAAAGGGACTTGGCTCTGCCAGAAGCAATTTATAAATTGTCTAATCAACACTTAACTGGTGTCTGTGAACTTGAGGCTCCCGTGCACTTTGTGGAATGTTAATTCTTTCATTAGTTTTGTCTACAGTTATGATTTAACAGCCTATGTATTCAAAGTAATTTTAAAACTCTTTACAGTTAAGTCACTTTGGAGTTGCAGAATTCCAGAAATGGTTTTTGAAGTGGGCTTTCATGAAAAAACTGCTAATATAATGAAAACCAACTGTATACCAAAAGAGAATTCTTTCTCTCGCTGAGTTGATCAAAGATGGTTTTGATACCACCTCAGACTTAGCCCGTTTGTCCCCACCCATGGCCATCCATCGCAAATTCAGCCTTTGGCTGGCTGTGTCCTTAAGTAAAAGGTCACGTTCTGTCACCTGTATGGATACACGGTGTTACCAAGAGTATCTGTTTTGAAAGCCTGTGGAGTCTTCTTCCTTGTTCTGTTCCTTGTTCTAATCTGTCCTTGTCCAGTTTTGATAGGTTCAGTTTTGAATAATGTCATTTGTTCAGAACGCTGGTTCTCAGACTTTCCTGTGTAATAAAATAGACCAGGTTAGAATGCTGATTCACAGTGCTGACTCAGGTGGTTTGGGAACGGAGCCCAGCAACGCACTTCTGATGACCTTGCAGGGTGATCATCCTGTAGGTGCTCCGTGGACACCGGACTAGTTGTCCAGAATGTTGTTTCTTTTATTTAAAGTATATACGAATGAAGTAAGCACAGTAAGAGAGTACACAGTAATGCCAAAAAGCACCAACTGAATTGAGCCCGGTCTTGTACATCGGCTTCCAAATGAGCATTAAATTTATTGTTTTGATTTCACTGTGATTTCTTTAAAGCCCTAATTGATTTTTCTCAGGCCTGAAGCTTAGAACATTATATCAGTTACTCAGCCAGGCTTGCATCTCTGATCCACTTTCATGCCTAAATATTTTCATTGGTCCATGGAATGTTGCTGTTTTGATTATGAGAGCATCTGTTTTGCAGCATGTCGTTGGCCAGTAAGTTGAAAAACAGCAAAGCCTTTTCAGACTTGTATTGGCAGGGAGACCCAGAGGCTCCGTGGAGGCCCAACTGGCACCTCTGTACCCAGATTGGCTGGCTGAGCCAGATCATCTTCCCCCATTCAAGTAAGATTCTGTCAGGAGAAATTGGGGGGACGGGGCGGCGGGGGGAGATCTTTTTTTTTTTTTTTTTAACCTGCCTTATCTTATCTTGCAGTCTTTCTAGCTTCCACAAGAGAACAAAGCCTTAATACTCTCAGACATCCATTGCATGTATGGATTAAATTCTCTCTTACGCATCTCAAGTTGAGAAAATAGCCATGAGGATCAGGTTCTGGGCTCTGTGCTGTGGAATCTGCATTGAAAATCTTGAGCAGATTGGCGTCCTGGACCCAATTCTGCCCCTTCAGTTCCCTTGCCAGTAAAAGGAGATTTAAGATAATCTCTTCTATTAACTCAAAACACTATTATGTGAAATCATAGGTGGGAGAGCACTTTGTAAAGCATGAACTGATATTTTACAAGGATACTGGTATGAGTTATGGGAGAATTGAGAGGGCAGGCATTTTGTAAAAGCAAATTCCTAATAAGTTATGATTAGTGAGAGGTTTTTGAAATCAGTTCATGTTGCTTCACAGAATTCCAAGAGCAATCAGAGAGCCATCTGTAGCTCATTTTGAAATTTAGAAGACTGTTGTCTGCCGCATGACTGCCAAATTTCTCGGTCACATGAAAAAGTAGTACCTTTCGGAAAGAAAAACTGGAGCTCTTATGAGTCGATGATCATTCCACAGACAGTTTGCGAAGACTTGGCTCTGCCACATCCTACCAAACATGAAGGTTAGCAGAGCACGTGGTGTTTGTTGCTGCCTTGCTCACCAGGAAACTGATAGGCAGGAAGTTGGAAATTCCCATCGTTGGATAGTCTAGGTCCCTACGCTTTGGTTTGTAGGCTACTGGCCTCTCTACCGCATAGCGATTCACTTCTTAAAAAATGGCATCTTGATAACTTTATTCATGTATATCACCTTCTCCCATTTTAAATAGATGAGACCCTGATTTAAGAGAGTTACCTACATAGTCATTCACCCTGGGAGTGTGTCACAGCCGGATATCCCTCGGTCGAGTAAGAATAATATTATGAAGTAATTATGCTGCTATGGTAGAAGATCGTGTTCCCGTTCTTGGTTCTGTGGCTGGGGTATAGGAGAAGTAAGATAAAATACATATCTGTTTCCCCTTTACTTTTATACACAGTTGGGAGCATTTATACATGCATTTCTGCACTTTGTTTTTCCACTTAACAGTTCTTAAAGTTCAATACATATAGAACTTTATCAGTCTTTTTAAATAGCTGTTAAATTGTCCTATTTTTTGGAAAGCATTCCATTGTTTCTGTACACCACAATTAATTTAACCAGTTCCTTCCTAGTGGACATTAGGTTGTTTCTGATGTTTTGCTGTTATGGAAATGCTCCAGTGAAAAACCTCAAACGTTCTTCGTTTTATATATGTGGGACTTTACCTGTATAAATTCTTACTAGTGGAATTGCTGGGTCAGTGGACTATGCAGAGAAAACGTGACAAGCCAAAATTGAGGGACAGTCTAAAAATACCTGACTCCAAAACTGTCACAATTATGGGGGGTGTAGGGGGAAGACCCACTCGCAGACCAGAGAGGACTCAGGAAATATGACAACTAAATGCAGTGCGGTATCTTGGATGGGATCCTAGAACAGAAATAAGGGACAAAGTTGGGAGTTGAGTTCATAATACTGTACCAGTGTTGGTTTCTTAGTTTCGGCAATGTTAATGTTAGGGGAAAAGGGGTGAGAGATATCTGGAAACTATTCTCTCTTTACAGCTTCTCTGAAGATCGAAAATTAATCTAAAAGTTTTTTCTTAAAAAAGCATTAGTGGAGGGCGCCTGGGTGGCTCAGTTGGTTAAGCGACTGCCTTCGGCTCAGGTCATGATCCTGGAGTCCCTGGATCGAGTCCCGCATTGGGCTCCCTGCTCGGCAGGGAGTCTGCTTCTCCCTCTGACCCTCCCCCCTCTCATGTGCTTGCTCTCTCTCATTCTCTCTCTCTCAAATAAATAAATAAAATCTTTATAAAAAAAAAAAGCATTCGTGGAAAAACTGGTAAAACCCAAATGAAGTCTACAATACACTTACTAGTATTGTTCCAGTGTTAAAACCTTAATTGTGACAAATGTCTCATGATTATGTAAAATGCTGACATTTGGGGCAGCTATGTGGAGAGTGTATATGAACTCTGTGTAGTATCTTTGTGCGTTTTCTATAAATCTAAAATTACCCCACAATTAAAATTTTTTTAAAAGCAAGTATACTTCCCTGAGAAGTATCTGCTTTCTTTTCCTTTTCAAATTTTTATTTAAATTCTAGTTAGTTAACACATAGTGTAATATTGGCTTCAAGAGTAGAATTTAGTGATTCATCACTTGCATACAACACCCAGTGCTCATCCCAACAAGTGCCCTCCTAATCCCCATCCCCCATCTAGCCCATCCCCCACCCACCTCCCCCCATCAACCCTCAGTTTGTTCTCTATAGCTAAGAGTGTCTTATGGTTTGCCTCTCGCTCTTTTTTTACCCCCCTTCCCCTACATTCATCGGTTTTGTTTCTTAAATTCCACGTATGAGTGAAATCATATGGTATTTGTCTTTCTCTGGCTGACTTATTTCGCTTAGCATAATACCCTCTAGTTCCATCCACATCGTTGCAGATGGAAAGATTTCATTTTTTTGATAGTTGAGTAACATTCCTCTGTGTGTGTGTGTGTGTGTGTGTGTGTATGTACACACCACTTCTTTTATCCATTCATCAGTCAATGGATATTTGGGGTCTTTCCATAATTTGGCTATTGTTGATAATGCTGCTATAAACATCAGGGTGCATGTACCCCTTCTAATCTCCATCTCTGTATCCTTTGGGTAAATACTTAGTAGTGCAATTGCTGGGTTTAGGGTAGCTCTATTTTTAACTTTTAGAGGAACCTCCATACTGTTTTCCAGAGTGGCTGCACCAGTTTGCATTCCCACCAACAGTGCAAGAGGCTTCCCCTTTCTCCTCAACCTCACCGACATCTGTTGTTTCCTGTGTTGTTAATTTTAGCCATTCTGACAGGTTATGAGGTGGTATCTCATCATCGTTTTGATTTGTATTTCCCTGATGATGAGTGATGTTGAGCATCTTTTCATGTGTCTGTTAGCCATCTGGATGTCTTCTTAGGAAAAATGTATTCATGTCTTCTGCCCATTTCTAAACTGGATTCTTTGTTTTTTTGGGTGTTGAGTTTTAGAAGTTCTTTATAGATTTTGGATACTAACCCTTTATCAGATATATCATTTGCAAATATTTTCTCTCATTCTGTAGGCTGTCTTTTAGTTTTGTTGGTTGTTTCCTTTGCTGTGCAGAAGCTTTTTATCTTGATGAAGTCCCAATAGTTCATTTTGCTTTTGTTTCTCTTGCCTCCAGCGACATATCTAGTAAGAAGTCTCTATGGCCAAGGTCAAAGAGGTTGCTCCCTGTATTCTTTAGGATTTTGATGGTTTCCTAGCTCACATTTAGGTCTTTCATCCATTTTGAATTTATTTTTGTACATGGTATAAGAAAGTGGTCCAGCTGAGAGAAAGGAGTGAAGGTGTCCAGCACTAAAAGCAGGTGTCTGACTTCCCAGGTGTCCAGAAAGAGAGAGGGACCCAAAGCAGGCAAAAAACACTGGACACGGGCATCTCGTCTCCCTCATAGCTGGTGCAGAGAATGGGAATGCTGCTTGAGGAAGAGTTGGCACCCACAGGACGCCTACCAGAAGCACCTAGAGAAAGTGTGTCTGTACAGTTGGGGAATGAAGTCCTCTTATTTTCCTATTTATCTTTCCTTTCTGTCACAATCTCTCATGTGGCATCATGAAAATTTGTATGATTTCCATGTGACCTTACCCCCTCCTTTTTTCCTTGTTTAGATTTTATGTCCTATTTAGATAAAATCATCTAAAGGTTGGGAATGTTCTGTTGCACCCAGTGTTAAGAGCAAACAGGAGGGCGCCTGGGTGGCTCAGTTGGTTAGACGACTGCCTTCGGCTCAGGTCATGATCCTGGAGTCCCGGGATCGAGTCCCACGTCGGGCTCCCTGCTCAGCAGGGAGTCTGCCTCTCTCTCTGACCCTCCCCCCTCTCATGCTCTCTATCTCATTCTCTCTCTCAAATAAATAAATAAAATCTTTAAAAAAAAAAAAAAAAAGAGCAAACAGGAGTAGGAAGTGAAGATTGGAGGTGGGCGGGTACTATAGTGCCTTGTCGTATGTGTGTGTGTATATATTTATCTTTGAATACTCGACAAGCAAGGCTGCTTTTTAACTGTCACATCTGGTCCTGGAACCCCAAGCATGTCTTTGAAGACTCTTCAAACACATCTGAACTGGTGGACTTTTGCAAGGCCAGGAATAATAGTAACAGCAACATTTATTGCTTACTGACTCTGGTCAGGCAGTGGGTCAGGTGCTTCTCATGCATTATTTTATTTAATCCTACAGGGAAGGCGCTAAGATTCTCTCCATTTAAAAAAAAAAAAAAAAAAGGAAATGAAGGCTTAGAAAGCTTAAGTAATTTGCTCAGATCACATGACCGGTAAATGCTGTGACTGAGAGTTGAACCTAATTAATCAAGCTCTGTTCTATTAAGTCATTTATTTATGTTCCTGAGGATTAAAATATTTTGGGTTGTCTCATAAGGAAGCATGCTACCCAGATACGAAAGTGAAGAAAGCTCTGTATCATTTCAAAAGAATGTTACAACTGTAGGGCCATGGTTGTGTGATGTTTTTCTCTGTAAACAGTACATTTACCGATCTCCAAAGGGAAATGGGTCTCTATGAGATGGAGAGAATACAAATCTATCCTCCTCCTCTTAGAAAAGGCCACCAGGACTAATTAGGTAATGGCTGTGCTTCTGCTCCTCGGGGATAAGGGGCTAACGGACCCATGATGAATCCAGTTCTGTTTTTCAGAGGTTATAATTGACTGTGACAGTGGGCCTTTTCTAGAGGTCATCCAAATAATTATATGAAAAGGGAAAATGTCGAGCATCTCACCACTTTTTCTGAAATATTTTTTCCTTGCTCAGTTATGTATGCTTAAACTATGTTGTTCCTGTTCTGTCGTTGGCATGGTTTGTCCCAGGGTGAAAATGTCAACTTCTATTCTGTCTCACGGCCTTGTGCTCTAGGGCTGATCTTGTAAATGAGTTGGTTTCTTTCTTTCCTAATTCTGAAAACTCTATTTCTCTTTCTAAGGTGGACTGCTGGGGACAGCTTTTGCAGTTTACCAGTGTGTGTACAAAAGTTACAGTTCCTTAGCTCTTCTCTAGGCAGTGGTCTGTTGGCACCCTTCGTCACAGACAGGCTTTCAGTAATCGCCCCACAGAACAGATTACTTTGGACAAAAAGATTACTTTGTACTCTGTGGATTTTGCATTTGTGCCATAACACCTTGAAAACCCTATCACCTAATACTGTGAAACTCCTTGCTTGCTTACGCAAAATCCTGCAAGATCTCCTATTTTGTTTTGGCTTTTGTTGGCTGCCTGATGAATTGCCTGAAAGTGAGTGGAATTCTGGAAAGTAAGCAAGGAAGAGACAAGGCTGAGCACAAGGAGTACGAGCGAGCGGGGTGGCATTAGAAATCACTCCTTAAACTGTCATAAGCACAAGGGATAGTCCGTGACTAAAGCCACGGGGTCACATCCATCACCCCCCACCCCCAACAGTGTGTGTCTGGCAGAGAGGAGCACTCAGAACCCTTGAGGCGATGTTTACATGGACGTCCTTTAAAAAAGCACTTCAAGAGTCTTTATGCCAAATAAAAGTGTCCCTTCAGGAGCCCAGGCCAGTTAATTCGAAATAAAGCTGTTTGTGTGAGGGATGATTTCAGCCCAGCTGTTGTCCACACAGCACACCAGGCCCGGAACAGAGCAAAGGTCTGCGCACAGCTGCGGGCTGATGTCACTGCCTGGGGTTGGGCCTGCGCTTTGGACTGTTGTACTAACAGCGAGCGAGCCGTATATCCTCCCTCCTGGGTCTGACCCATCATCTTTCCCTTCCCTCGCCTCTGCCTTCCCTTCACCTCGCTCACTGGCCAACAGAACTTAAATACTTTTAAGCTTTGTTTTCTTTTCTTTTGTTTTTTCTTTTTTTTTTAAGATTTTAAGATATTAAGATTTTTTTTTTAAGATTTTGTTTTAAGATTTAAGATATTTGAGAGCGAGACTGAGCACGAGCAGGGGAGGGGGAGGGGCAGAGGGAGAAGTAGGCTCCCTGCCGAGCGGGGAGCGCAATGATGTGAGGGGGGCTCAGTGCAAGGGGGGCCTCCATCCCAGGACCCTGAGATCATGACCTGAGCTGAAGGCAGACGCTTAACGGACTGAGCCACCCAGGCGCCTTTTTTTTTTTTTTTTTTTTAAACAGGAAACGCCCTGTCCAGTGGCTAATGTAAGAGGATTTCCATCTATTCTATTTGATTTTGAAGTCTGATGCACCATAGATATACATTGAAACGGACGGTTGTTTCGTTACAAACGTGTTAAAATTCGGCAGGTGTAGCATACTTTTAACTTCATGTAGAAGATCTTCTAGCTTTTGGTTCACTTAGACATTTCTGTCTCTGATAGGAGCATTCAGATGGGCTGGGATCATACTATTTTTTTTTTTTTTTTTTTTGGATATTTGAAATTCCAATGGAATTAAGTGAAAAGGCTGTATGAAACCAAAATTGCCCTAACTAGAAAGTTGTTTGATTGTATTTATTTATTTGAGAGAGAGCGCTTGCATGCAAGCACTCACTGTGGGGGGGGGGGGGGGGGGGGGGGGGGGGGGGAAGGGGGCCCCCCCCCGGGCGGGTTGTGGGGGGGGGCCCCCGGCCCCAAAAAAGGGCCCGGGCCCAAGGCAGACGCTTAACTGACTGAGCTACCCAGGCATCCCTAACATTTGCCTACTTGAATCTTTTTTTTTTTTTTTGCGCCTTTGGTAAATAATTAGTACAATAAAAAGGAAAAGTAAAAAGTGTTGCATGACCATCAGCATGGTCATTATCTTTCACTAAATTCTTTTAAAGAAAAGAAATTAACTTCTAAAATTTAGTCCCACAGGACTGAATTTGATGATCTCTATAATCTGGCCTCCATCTACCTTTTTAGGTCTATCTCCCATTGTTCTGCCTTGTGAATGTTTGAGTTCCAGGGCACACTGTGCGGTCTCCCACCATTGGCTTGTGGTAGAATAGTTGTCACTCTCAGTATCAGAATGGCATTTTCGTATGGCTCAATTTTAAAAAACTGCCGACCAGATCAAAACCACAGTGAGATGCCATTTCACACCCACTAGGCTGGCTTAGAAAAAAAGAAAATTAGTTTTGGTGAAAATGTGGAGAAATTGGAACCGTTGTGCACTGCTGCTGGGAAGGTAAAATGGTGTAGGCATTATGCAACACAGTACGGTGGTTCCTCAGATAATAACAGAATTACCATTAGATCCAGCAGTTCCATTTCCAGGTATATACTCAAAAAGAACTGAAAGCAGGGACTTGAACAGATGTTTGTGCACCCATGTTTATAACAGTAGCATTCACAGTAGCCAAGAGGTAGGAGGCAACCGAAGTGTCCTTTGACAGATGAATCGATAAACAAAATGTCCATTGACAGATGAATCAGTAACAAAATGTGGTCTATACATACAATTGAATATTATCCAGTTTTACAAGGAAGGGAGTTCTCCCACCCACTACAACATGTATGAACCTTGAAGACCTGATGCTGAGTGAAATAAGCCAGGCACAAAAGGACAAATTCAGTATGGTTCCATTTATAGGAGGTACTTAGAAGAGTCAGATTCACAGAGAAAAGGTAGCAGTGGTGATTGCCAGGGGAGGAGGAGGGAAGAGGGATTGAGGAGTTACTGTTTAATTAATAGGGGAGTTTGAGTTTTGGGGGAGAAAAAGTTCTGGAGCTAGATGGCAGTAATGTTTGCACAACAGTGTGAATGTGCTTAATGCCACAGAACCGTATGCTTGAAAATGATGTAAAATGGTAAATTTTATGTTGTATATATTTTGCCACAATTTAAAAAAAAAAGTTTGTCTTAATCTGCTGACTGAACCTTCCATACCATACTCGCTGGATGTCAACTACTTTGAGTGCCATTTATTGGACCCTTAGGTACTGCCCTGTGTTGTTCTCCTGAAAAGTATAGGTCTTGTCTTCTCACTTAGACAGTGAGCCTCCCAAGGAGAGGCTCCATGTTGTTTCTCACCAGCTTCTGGCCCAAAAGACAGCTGGGTGGGGTGGGAGAAGCCCAGGCTTTGGATGCAGATCGTCAGAATCCAGACTGCTTACCACAGTCCAGTCTTCTGCCACTTACTTAGCTATGTGCTTATAGGCAAATGATTTACCCTCTGTTGGTTTCCTTGTTCATTTAGTAATAAGGTTCTCACAGGACTTCTGGAAGGGTTGGATACTGTGTAGGGAGCCCCCATTCTTTACCAGTCACTGACTAATAGGTTGTTTTTTTTTTTTTATGTTCCTTTCCCCTTTAATAAATATTTGTGGATTTATTTGAATTTTAATGGTTCTCTTTAGCAGACACTATTCTTGTCATTATTCAATATAGTCCATTTTGCCTCTGAAAGAATCCCAATAGGGGACATGTGACTAATATTTCTACTACCACATGGCATATTCCCAAGAAAACAAGTCTACCTCATTGTTGGAAATTCATCCCAGGAACCAGCCAATCTCACATTACTTAAGTAGAATGATCATTAAGCCAAACTCTCCTTTTCTTTGCCCTAAAACTCTTATTCCTTCTACAACTGCAGAAATATATATTCCTTACCAAAAGAGAGGTAAGGATTCACGACTGACTTACCAGTACTCATTTTATATTAGTCCATGGGCACTTGAGGATATTGAGAACATGCATCCTCCTGACAGAGTATCACTCATTTCACCTGTTTTGAATGTCAGTGAAGGAAGGCTGGAAAAGGCAAAAGTCAAGCTTCCTGAGAAATTATAGAGATCTTCCAGGATATATTATAGTGTGGGTGGGTATGCATTTATGTGCAAGTTCTGCGATGTATTATTAATCATTATGTGTTTTCAGTAGTGGTGGTGAAGAGTAAGATGCTCCGATTTTAAATTATGCCTTTCAGATCACTTTGCCTTTAAAAATAATCACCTTTTGATATATTGTAGCTTTTAAAATGTTTTTTTTTTCCTAAAGTTGGTATGCTCTGGTTGTGTTCAACATATTCTAATAACTTTGTTTTTATTACTGTATTTTTGAAATTAGCTCAAATTAAGACGAAGCTTAAAATCCATTTATTTCTTCTTTCTGATCTTCCCTGTTCCCTCTGTGTCTTAGCTTCTCCCTACTGGCTGGCCATCCTTAGAGACGCCTCGGCCAATCAGAGCCTCCTCTCCTTATGGCCCCTGCACTGATTGGTCAACACACAAAAGGGTGATCCTCCCTTGGAAACCTGGTTTTTCTCAAGTACTTCTGTTACTTCTTGCTAGGTGGTTGTGTGGGGGGGGGTTTGTTTTTTGTTTTTCGTTTTTTTTGTTTTATTTTGGTTGTTTTTTTGTTTTTTTTTGTTTGGTTGGTTTGGTTTTGTTTGTTGTTTTCTGTTTTTTTGTTTTTTTTGGTTTGGGAGGTTTTATTTTGCTGCCAGCGACCATTTCCTCTTGTTCCTATTTATTGTTCACTTTTATACCATTACATTTGAAAATCTGGTCAAGAGAGAACGAAGTACTCTGAGAGTACTGTGTTAATATTTCCAGAATCATCACAGCTATGCGTGAATGTGATGAATTTAGGAATTTCGCAGATGAAATATCTTTTCCCTTTTTTATCTCTTTTCAGTCACTGCTTCATCTACCTGTGAGAAATTAGAAAAAGCCAGGAATGAGTTGCAAATAGCTTATGAAGGATTTGTCCAGAAGCTAAACCAGCAGCACCAGACTGATCTATCAGAGCTAGAGAATCGGCTTAAAGAATTTTACACCGGGGAGTGTGAAAAGTTCCAGAATATTTACATTGAAGAAGCAGAGAAGTATAAAACTCAGTTGCAAGAGCAGGTCTGTGCTTTGGAGCCTGAGCATGTTCTTGGTCATGGCTATTTATTTAAATTCTCATTGTTTAATGAGGAACTTCCTTTGAACTTCTCTTTATTTAAATAGGTGAAAAGGGATTTTTCAATTAATTTTTTTCTACGATCAAGTAAGAGTGAAAAAAGGGAGAAAAAAAAGAAAAGTTAAGGGAAAAAAAAAAAAACTTTATCGTACTACCTGGAAGTAATCCCTTTGTGAGCATTTTGATGTTACACTGCTAAATGATTGGTTTGCATTTCTTCTTTTTTAAAATGACAATAATCCATATTTTTCATGTAATAGTATATCATAAGCTTATCTTTAATTTTCTTGCTTCCTTTTAAAATCAGTTCTCCATTTAGTAAGTATTTGTTGAGTGCCTACTGTATGCCTGGCATGAGCTAGGGACTGAGGATATAAAGACCAATATGATAGGCGTGGATTGTACGTGGTCCTGTCACTGTGAAACATAGCCTCATTCCTTATGATGGGCCCTTGGCATCAGTGAACCGTGGAGAACCTGTGTGTTGGTGTTCCTGAGGGGGAACAGAGTGGAGAATTGGGAGGGGCAGATCCAGCTTGGCCTGTTCTTTCCATGTGTGGGGCAGCCTTTAACGTGAATGCATGCTTATGTGTCAAGTCTCCTAATACTGTTGCTTATTACTCAAGACTTTTAATTTTTTGTTCTTTTTTCTTCTTCTAGTTTGACAACTTAAATGCTGCCCATGAAACCTCTAAGTTGGAAATCGAAGCCAGCCACTCAGAGAAAATCGAATTGCTAAAAAAGACCTATGAAACCTCCCTTTCAGGCAAGAATGCTTTTTTTTTTTTTTTTTAATAGAATCAGATCTAATGGAACAGCGTGGTATGTTTTAAAACGGAAATGATTTGTAACTTTCCCTTCCAGAGAATACCCTGTGGTATTCAGTTTGGAGTGGTTTTGCTTTCTTTTTGCATCGTTCATTGTTAGCAGATGCCCTTTTCCCCTTAGGATGCAAACAGTAATTTGTCACAAATGCCAGCCATTTCAGAAATAGGATGAACTTTTAAAGAACATAAAGGCCTTTTTGGTGGTAGTAGTTCTTTACCACTTAAAGTCCTGGGAAGTTAAAAGTGTTAGTTGGTATCCTGGCCACAGTAAAGGATCGGTGCTCAGCAACACTTGCTCACCAACACTCTTGCACTACAACGATGTCGTGAAATGGAGATGGCCCTGGTTGGAGTCAAGAAAGAATATTTTTAGAATTATTTTATCATGATTGGAAAGGCTGAAGTAGAAGGAAAAGAAGGAACCATTTCTTTAAGAACGCAAAGGATAGCAGAAGTTGTTATGCTAAGCTCCGTGCACCCCAGAGAGAAGCGTGTGGACGTGGGCTGAGAACGGGCAGGCTCACCTTTGGCAAAGGCCTTTTCTCATCAGAAAAAGAGAGTTGTCGTGTGAAGTCAGAGACGACAACATCGAAAAGTGACTGACCCAGGGTTGATATTTAGTAAACATTGCCCTTCTTCCTTCCTGCTAGGATTGGGTTTAATTTTAGACTTCTGTTTGGTTCATGAAGAGCAAATGGAAAAGCACACGGGAACACCAGAGCACGGGGGTGAAGGCCAGTGTTGGAGGCGCTCTCCCCTGAGGAGGATGCTCTGTTTCCGCTGGCCTCTGGGGGCCTCTCTGCTCTCCATCATGAAATGGAAATATCTGCCCTACTCCCCTCATAGGGCTAATTTGAGAACAGACGCTTAATTCTTATAAAAGCATCTTACAAATATAAAGTAACGTAGTCCTCCTGCTTCATAGTCAACTCTTAGATCTACGTGCTTTAACAACCGTAGAATACAGTGATCTCATAGGATGTCATTGCCTCCAAAAAAATCCCTTCTTTGCAGAAATCAAGAAAAGCCATGAAATGGAAAAGAAGTCACTTGAGGATATGCTTCAAGAGAAGCAGGAATCGCTGGAGGTGGGTCAATCTCACTTACCCCCACCTCCTCCCCGCCCCAGATATCCGCATTCCTGAGGTTTGTGTGGTTTGGGTAATGTTTCTGTGTACATTTGCTATGTTTCTGGTGTCTGCTTGCTAACTTGTGCTCCACATTTCATTGTTTGTTTTAGAAACAAATCGATGATCTGAAGAGTGAAAATGATGCTTTAAATGAAAAGTTGAAATCAGAAGAACAAAAGAGAATATCAAGAGAGAAAGCAAATTTAGTAAGTTGTGCATGCTTCTCCATCACTGCGGAGTTCTCTTCTGCTCAGCTGCCCGTGAGGGTCAATGATACGGGTTTGGACTCCTTCCATATGTTGCAGAGTGATTTTTAAACTGGCTTCTTTGTTTACTGGTAGCTTTTTAGAAATCCTAAGAACTGACATACAGATGAAGCTCCGTACATTGCGAGTGGTCTAAGCTGATAACTACGGGCAGATAAGAAAACTGTCAATGAGGGTCAGGGTTTCACGTGAAGACTACAGTTTTGTTTTGTTTTTTAAACTAACTGGTATATTGAGATATAATTGACATACCATGACATTCACCCTTTGTTAAATGTGCAGTTCAGTGGTTCACATATTGTGCATTGGTCACCATTATCTACTTCCAGAACATTTTGTCACCCCAAAAAGAAACCCTGTACCCATTCCTCCCTGAACCCCCCAAACCCCCCAGCCCTAGGGAATCACCAGTCCACTTTCTGTCTCCGTGGATTTGCTGATTCTGGACATTTCGTATAATTGGAATCATGTTCTCTTGGCCTTTTGTATCTGGCTGATTTCACTCAGCTTATGTTCTCAAAGTTGATGCATATTGTAATATGTGTAGGCGCCTCATTCCTATTTATGTCTGAATAGTATGTCATACGGGCAATCCTCACTTTGGAAAAGTACAAATTTATCTCGTAGGCTCAACTTTCTCTTGCAACTTGTATCCTTATTCACCTGGCCCCCACCTTACTTTTGAGAAGAAATTTCTGTTTGTCTTCAGTACCACCATTTTCCTTCCACATATTTGTGCATGGGACTGCAGAAGCAAAGTTCTTTTGCTGCTTAAAATCTACCAGCTCGAAAAGTACATGTGCTTGGGTCTCTCAGTGAACTCTTTTGAGGATGTCTTTGGACACCCTCTAGACATTTGAATACAATTAGTTGAGATGAGGTCATAGCCAATGTTCAAAGCTATTTATTCTGGAAGGTTCTTAGACAAAGCAACGATTTCAAAAAAAATCTAGACTTACATGCAGGGTATAAACCTTACAAGTGGTTCTAGGAACAGATTTTAAAGAGCTTCCTGGAACTGCAGCAGCTTTTGAAAACTAACAGAAACAGATTGAGGAAAGCAGGGCTACCTGAGGCCTGACCCCCTGGGGGAGTGTACCTGATGCTGTGGGAGGGCGCATTTGAGGAAGGCCCAGGCAGGCAGAGAAGTCGGCAGAGGTGCGATGGGAACAGGGCTGTGAATGCTCAAAGCTTAAAAATGGACAGAGTAAATGATACTGTCTCCTTTTTTTTTTTAATTTTTTTAAAAGATTTTATTTATTCATTTGAGACACAGAGATACAGATACAGAGAGAGAGCATGAGCAGGGAGAGAGGCAGAGGGAGAGGGAGAAGCAGGCTCCTCGCTGAGCCAGGAGCCCGATGTGGGGCTCTATCCCGGGAGCCTGGGATCATGACCTGAGCTGAAGGCAGATGCTTAACCGACTGAGCCACTCAGGCACCCCGATACTGTCTCCTTTTAACAAAATGAGATATGGTTTTCTTTTTTTCCCCTAAAGATAACAGATCCTGTGTCAAAGGGTGAGAGTATTGGAGGCCTTTGAAATTTGGAGAAGAGCCCTGGATTCGCAGGCTTGGGTGTTATGCCTGCCCCGGCCCTTTCCCTCTCTGGCATGTTCCCTGAGCCAGTGCCCTGCATTGTGGAACTCACTCTCTCCTGTGGAGTGAGGGCTTTGAATAAGTAGTCCTGAGAACCCATTCCCTGCTCTTCCCTAAGGCTTGGTCCCGAGCATTAACCACTGCCCAGGAGTATAGTTTGGGTGATCTACTCCCGCTGACGCTTGTCTGAGAAAGTCCCTCATTAAATCTGATCAGTGGATTTATACGTTTTGGATGGTTCACTTGGATTTCCAGAAAAAAAGGAAAGAGTCCAGATTCCACTCTGGGGGTGTGCTCTAAGAGGATGTCTCCCCTTATGTAGTGTTTGTTTTGGACAGAATTCCAGTGCATGTGCTGTACGCCATATAGCGGTCGGGTGTCACAGAATAAAAGAGAAGTACTGGACAGCTCAGTATAGTCCCCTCATAATAAAACTCCCAAAGACTCAGGACGTTGTTGTCACTTGGTGGTTTTGCAGAGAGCCCTGTAAATGCACTGCCTTTTCATTCCTGGTCAGTTACTGACTTGGTTGGCAGAGAACAGTTCCCTTTTCTCCCTCCAAATGCCAGGAAAGGACTTGTAATGGCCTCATCTCTAGCCAGAGTTGTTTTGTATTGTAAGCAATGTTTTTGGTTTTTTTCCTCTTCCAGTAAAATATTTGGTGTGACCAATATTTTCCCTTGTTAAGTTCCCGATAAATGAGTGAAAAGTTTGTTTTCAGAGATGAAATGTCTTATTTCATTCTTATAACCAAAGACTTTGAGATTACTGTTCTCTTAACCCTTTTTTTTCCACCTCTTCCCCTGAAGCTGCTGTAAGAAGGTTAGAAGTCTCCAGCTATTTGTTTGCCCAATTTCTAAATCTAATCAAAGACTCTATTAAGAATTTGACAACGTGTGGTTAAATAATCAGAGCTGTGTCCTGCTGTGTCTGTTCCAGAAGAACCCTCAGATCATGTATCTGGAGCAAGAGTTGGAAAGCCTGAAAGCCGTGTTGGAGATCAAGAACGAGAAACTCCACCAGCAGGACATCAAGTTAATGAAAATGGAGAAACTGGTATGTTTCTTCAGGGTTTTACCCAGTAGAACAAAGACTGTGGCATAGAAACTGGGCTCTGAGCTAGAGCCGTGGAGTTGTTTTAACTGCTACTCAAAGTGCTTAGAAATGTGCAGAAGGTAACAAGAGGCTACATTTTCTTCTGTGGGTTTGCTCCAGGCTTATTTATTGCTGCCTTCTGGAACTTTTTTTTTTTTTTCCCCCAAGGAACACAGAAAGCAGCATTTGGGTCCTTGGAAAAGCCACAACAAACAAATTAGGCTTCTGTTTTAGGGTCTGTGAATCTTAATGCATCTAAGAAGAATTTTGAAATCATGTAAAATCAGTACTTCAAATATATCACCAACTCTGGGCTGGTGTCTTATGTCCCAAACAGTTGAATATGTAAATGAATATGTACATTAGGGTAATTCAGTTTGCTATCTAAATTCTTAATCTCTCTCGTGAATTAGAATGTGACGGAAGAGTCATGCTCTCATAAAATTAATCTGGTTGGACAAATGCAAACATTATGAAAAATATGAATGAGGTGGAGTTTGTGGCCTCTAGGACAGAGCACCAGCGTCGGCCAGTGACAAGTTCGCCAAGAAGTCTGTGTTCAGGTGGAGTACGGCTGCTGGGAGCCAGAGTCTCACCAAGCGGACAGGGTTTGGCAAGGCAGCTTAAGTGATCCCAGCCATTGCTGTACTTGGCCCTTGACTGTACCAGCTGCCTCATTGTGCCTGTCCCTTGTCCCCCAGTTATGAGTGATTCATTGTTGAGTGACCGAGTGCCTCATTCAAGCCCCAACCAGCTCTGGACAACAGGGAACCTGGAGGCCACTCTTTGTTTGCTTTTTTTGTTTGTTCGGGTTTTGGTGTTTGGTTTGATTCAGTTTTCTTCTAGAGACACCATTACCTCACTGTGGAGGGAGGTAAGGGCTAAGCCCCCATCTGGATAAATGGGCACTTTGAATTGCCAGGCAATTGTGATTTTTTCTTTTAAAGGAAGGAAAGAATACTTACGGTTTATTAACGGGCCTAACCTAATATAGATACCAGTTCCTGCCAAAGGTCATCCTGTTCCATCAAGCCTGATAACTCAGCTAATCTTATAGTCATTGGTGATGTAGATCACCCTATTAATAATTTGTTGCCCCATGTGCCGTTCATGCATCCAAACTTTTCAAAATACCATATACATGAAGAACAGGCTCTGCTATAAAGTTAACACATTGTAGTTATTGTTGACCCATAAACATTTTTGTTTCTTGCCATGCCGGAGAGGTATCATGGTGTTAGTTAGCATAGAGTTGATATAACAGGTAAACCCATGGTTACTTTATCTATAGGCATACCTCAGTGAACGATATTGTGGGTTTGGTTTTAGGCCACCGCAATGCCAATATTGCAATAAAGTGAGTCACATGCTTGGTTTCCCAGTGCATATAAAAGTCTGTTAAGTGTGCAATAGCATTATATCCAAAAAAAAAAAAAAAATCAATGCACATACCTTAATTCAAAAGTGCTAACTATCTGAGCTTTCAGTGAGTTGTAATCACTAATCACAGGTCACCATAGCAATTGTAATAATATTGAAAAAGTTTGAAATATTTCCAGAATGACCAAAATGTGTCAAAGACCTTGAAGAGAACAAATGCTAGTGGAAAAATAGTGCTGATAGACTTGATTGACATGGGGTTGCCACGGATTTTCAATTTATTTAAAAAAAAAATCTGCTAAGTACAAGGAAGTGACATATAATAAAATGCGGTATGCTTGTATTCGTAAGCTCAGAGCCTTGGTAGAAAATAAGACTTGTAGAAAGCAAGGAGGCTTTCTCAGTTCGAAAGCTTTGGTATGACAACTAGCTCTGCCAATGGTTAGCTGTGTAGCAACACAAGGGCTAGTTTCCTATAAAAGGAGACCTTGGATGAGATAATACTATCAGGCCAATCCCTGCCCAGTCTCTCATTCCAGATTGCCCCACATCATGTGTTATTTCGAATTCCTTTGTAACTGCTGGAAATACCAAGGCTCCCTTTTTCTTACAGTCTCATTTTTGGGAAAGTTTTTCCACCTGGCGGACTTGTTCCGAGCACTTTCTGGATAATAAGAAATTTTAAGAACAGTAGGACTCCCAACCAAGAGTCGTAGTCAGAGTGGATGAGTCATACATTGCAGAGACCGGGATTAGTGATGTCACCACCTCAGCAAGTAATCAAATCTTACCTTTAGGAAGTAATGGGATGTAATCAGCTCTTCATCATGTTAAGTGATTAAATGTCTTCTGGGATTTTATCCTTGAATCTCTCCCCTGATCAATTTGTTTTTCTTGAAAGTTCTCCAGCAGGAGAACAAATGTTTCTTCCCCTGAACTGGGGAGGGAGGCTTTGTGTAGTGAGTGCTCCTTCTCTCAATTGGTGCTCCACAGAGCTTGGTGAATGGGCGCTTTGTGTGGCCACCCGAGGTAAATGCTACAGAGAAACTGGAAACCACGTTTAAGGCCATGGTAGACATGGCCAAGAATGGTCAACTGTTGGCCTACTATGAGTTTTCTTCAAACATGGGGATTTTTTTTCTCCAGACTTGACTATAGGAAGCTGAAGTGCAGGCTAGCCGCTGTTGTCATTTTACCACCTTGAAACTGAAAGAGGCGCGCGTGCACACACACACACACGCATTCATGTTGCCCTGGGCGTGGGTCACCAGTTCTCGGGGGGTGGGTAGCAGTTCTAAAACAGCGTGACCGGGAGCAAATCCATTACCCCCTGGGTGCATCAGTGGCCTGGCAGACATTTGTAAAAATTATATATCCAGATGCACTGTTTTGCTGCTTTAGATTCTTCTGCAGCATGCCCGTGTGCAGATATTTCGATATACTACTAAACCTTCCTTAATTAAATCTCTTCAAGTGTGCTGGTGTCAGGAATGGGCCTAAGGGAATGAGAGGCTTTATTTTTTAATGTATAAATGTTGGCATTCTCATTTACATCAAGGTGGACAACAACACAGCATTGGTTGACAAACTGAAGCGATTCCAGCAGGAGAATGAGGAATTAAAAGCTCGGATGGACAAGCACATGGCGATTTCAAGGTAAAAACGGTCCTATTTTCCCTGAGCTCCTCCCTTCCTTGAACGACGAGTGTTAACTTTCTTACCACACTCCACCCATAGTGGGTGGTTCAACAATGTGGATAATAGGATTGGAACCAGTGGTGTGGACCACCGTGGTCCCTGGCAGACTGATGCTGAGAATGCTTTCAGAGATGGAGCAGCACAAGACCCAATAGGAAACAGCCCCAAGCATAAGACAGTCATCAGACATGGAGAAAAGCTGTGGTAGGGTCACCCACCCATCTATGAACTCACCCCCAAAGGTACTTTTCCTTGGGCTTACGCTCACACTCCCAGCGTTTCTCCAGCAGCCCGGCCCCCATTCCCAGCAGCCCTGGGCAGGACTCCCTTTTGTTCCAGAGGGATTGTTTCGGGGGCTCAAATTTTTTCAAGTTCCTTTGAACTCAGATCCACGTGGTTTGTGGCTCTTTTTTTGTCTTCAAGGCAACTCTCCACCGAGCAGGCCGTTCTGCAGGAGTCACTAGAGAAGGAGTCCAAGGTCAACAAGAGACTGTCCATGGAGAATGAGGAGCTGCTGTGGAAGCTGCACAATGGGGACTTGTGCAGCCCCAAGAGGTCCCCCACATCCGCCGTTGTCCCCTTCCAGTCACAGAAGAACTCCGGCTCCTTCCCCAGCCCCAGCATCTCACCCAGATGACGCTTTCTGGAAGCTGGGAGACTGAAAGCGTTTGTACAGGTCTGCGGGACTGACCCTAACCACGCTCATGGGCACGAGCGCTACCGTAGTGGACGCGTGATGACCACTCTGGAACTGGAGAGTCGCCACCCCCGAGGCTTCTTAGGAGACTGGAACTCTGGAGGAAGACTTGGACCCCGTCCAAGAGCCTCCTCCCCAAAGATCTCAGAACGGATTTACACGGACACTGTTGCACAAAGCACTTAAAGAACAAGAGGGTCTTGTTCATTGCCTTTTTCACCTAAGCATAAGGGGAAAAAAACTCTCAGGGGCCTGTTAAGATAAAGATTTATAACCTTTATAATGTTCTTCACCACAGACACCTTCTTGTGATTTTTATTTTGGTCTGACTGGGGATGTATGAATGAAATGGATGCACAGAGTGTCGTGTCTGATGCTGCCTCCTCTGCTGTGTATTCAAAGTCAAATGCTGCATATATCTGGGTGTGTACTAATCAAATAATAGTCAGTGTATGCACTTCTGCAAAAGCCATAGAAGGAGGAATGATCGTCGCTTGAATTAAGATTCTCGACCACCAACTCAGCTCAGCCCTTGACCGTGGGAAGCGGTAATGACAGGAAAGGCTTTGACTCGTCCACGTCTCTACAGCTCTGTATCCTTCGGGAGGAACTTGTTGGCAGTCTTTTGGTGTTTGGCAACATCAGTTGAAACTAGATTTTTTTCCTGTAGATTTTTAACATCCCCCTGTGAACCTAACAGTCTATTTTCTCAGGCTGTGTGCAGATATAGAACCCTAATTTTTCTAAAAATCTGTATAAAGAAAAAGGGCAGTACCAGTGGATTTGCTTCTGCCTTATTTTTACCTTGATCTGAGCTATTCCCACATATTGAAACTATCTGCTCTCCCATTATCCTCATTTCCCCTCTTCCTCTTCTCCTACCCTCCTTCCTCCTCTTCACCCATCCCTCACTGCCCCCCCCCTCACCAGAGCCACAAAAGCAAGCCTTCTACCTCCTACCTACTTTTCTCTGGGACAAGGAATATGCTTTTCCAGAGCCAGCTCATCATCAAGGTGCCAAAACCACTTTCCAAATAAACCTAGGCCTGGATCTCCTAGTGCAAATTTTGGGAGACCCTAGAGAGAATGAAGAATAAGCCATTAGCTAGTAGAACGACGTAAGGTAGGATTCCGTGCTTATTGATGAGTAGGAGCAGCCTGTTTAAGGCAGTGATGTGGTAGTTAGTAAAACATTTGGGGAAGAGAGAGAATGCTAAGTTTCCGTGTACCCTTTGAGGAATCCTGTCCTTGAGAAAGGAGCGGAACGGTCAGTCGATGAGCGGAAAGCGGGGCATACACAACTCCCTCCAAGCTGCATTTCAGTTTCTTTTCTGAACTTATCACCTCCCCCCATTCTAAGACTTTGAGGGGGAAGTAGAAGGAAGAACTGTGGCTTCCTCTCCCTCTCCCTGCACGTCAGTGTTTACTAACCTGTGTTGCCCATGTCCCGTGGCTGTACACATAACCGCTGTAGTGTAGGAACGGATTCGGGACACTAGAGGTGGATATTCGAGTCCTCATTTACATGTACACTAAATAATAGCAAACTGATCTTCATGCTGCATGGTTGTTTTTATTAGTGATTGTGTCCGAAGCCTTTAACCTCCAACAGTTTATTATGTATGTAACCTTCCATGTTTGCTTCTGATAAATGGGAATATGGGTTCACTGCCACCTCCTGGAATAGCTCTCTGCTTGCCCTTCTGAGTTGTTTTCAATGCCATTAGCCAAAGTTGGGTTTGCCATCCATCTCCTACACATGGGACATCTTGTGCTATTCCTTATTGTCCTCCATACCATTTAGGTGTCTGGGGGAAATCAATCTTTTACACAATTAATACAAAATATCTTCAGAGAATGGGAGGCAACAGGAGAGTAGATAGGAAATGAAACAGAACTTTAAGATTTTTTTTTCAAACCAAATGTTTTTCACGTAGGATGCAAAATGTTGGCACGTCATGAAAATATGGATGTGTAAACTGTAGTTGTGCTCAGTTTGTAGTGATGGAAAGTGTATTTTACTTTGATCAAATAAATAATGCTGGAATATTCAATGTAAGAATTGCAACCTCTGACCTACTCCATCCTCCAAAGTGTCACCCAGTTTTTAGCCCTTCTCAAGACCCAGGTGACCATCTGTCTCCTCCCCAGGAGCTTCCAACGCAACGACAGAATTAGTCACAGGCTGGAATCAGGCTCTCAGAGCTAGACTTAGAGGTAAGCTTCTCTGAATTCTCAGCTATGTGTGTTGGAGAAATTTTGACTGATTTTAACAATTTCTGCGATTTAATAAGGTAAGAAAATGGGAACAGCTTAAGTCTAAATATTTTTAAAGATGGTAAAAAAGCCTAAATGAACTTGAGTCTTCCTTGATCTGGAAATCTAGTTTATATTGAAAGTTAAATTTTTAAAAACACCTACTCTAGAATGACTCATTGTAGGATTTTGAGTGCAGCAGCTTAAAAAGGCAAGTTTATGTAATTTTTTGATACCTTTGTATTGTATTGTAGATACAGTTGAACCATGTATTACTCCATTTTTAGATCCTCATGTGTTGTAGTTGTGATATCAGATAGAATCTTGGGTAGTGACCCAAACATTGCTGCCAACAAGTCCTTCTGGCTGTACGTCAACCTAAAAATGAACACTTAGCTCATTTTGTATTTTTTACAAAAACTTGCTCATTTAATAGAAACGAGGCTATAAAGTTAATATCGATGCTTTTTTTAATTATAAAAAGTAGAAATGCATGTAGATAGGTAAGCAATCAAAATACATGCTCTCTGTTCGAGGAGTTAACACTTCTATTATTAGACTGGATGACTTCCTTTTAGTTTGGATGTCTGGGTCTGACTCACAGGGCAGGGGGTGGGGTTTGGCACTTGACATCAGCCTCTGGCAAAGCATTAGTCAAAAGAACCCCAAAGCGGGTCATGGACACAAATGAACTTTCCATCAATTCATTATACTTCATTTGCCAAGTCAGGAGAACTCAACAGTGGTAGCAACTGTAGTCTCCCCTTGGAGATTCTGAGCGGTGCAAATATAATATCCTACATCAGTGGTCTCAAAGTCTTCGATTGTCATGATGCTCTGGGAGATTCTTGTGGTATGCCCCAGTCCTCTGTGGATCAGCCTCCAACTGTCTTGAATCGTCACGGGCCTTTCATCCTGTTGAATGACACCCCCATGCACTGAAGCACAGCAACAAGCTGCTACAAACAGCTCGCATTCACCCAACACCATTGGGTGGTGTTGTCAAAGTGCAAAATACGTACTTAAGACTATTTGGTATGCAGAGCACAGGGGAGCTTTTATGCTGTATAAACATTATACCATTTGGTACGCTCTTTCTGCTCTTCAGTATGTGGCTACTTAATATAAAATTTATTCTTTTGGAACTCCAAGAATGTGGAACTGGTATTAGGCAAAAAAACATGGGTAAAAATTTCCACTGCTGCTCTCTTCACATTGCCCACTCAATAGTTCTTGGTCACAGAATTTAAAAGCAAGTGTGAATGAATAAGAGCTCCTCATTGTTCAGATTTGGGGGAGGGAGAAGTAGAAATAGTCAAATATGCCAAAGGACTCCAGTGGGGAGAAAAGTTGTACCCCGAGGATGGATAACATGATGCCCTAGATGACATAACTCCCTATTTCTAGAAAGTGAGAGGGTCACTTTTAAGATGCTTCATCCAACTTTGGTGATAAGAATGTAGTATGTTCTGGATTAGTTTAACGTAACTGTAATATGATCAGTATTAAAAAATACCCTTTCTGCTCGTAAAAAAAAAAAAAAAAAAAACTTAAAAATCACTGATGTCTTCAAAGTGTGACTGACAGCACTTCTTAAAAACACGTACCTAGTCCCAGGAAACTACTTTTCTCCGGGTAGAGTTATTTTCCACCAACCATAGTATAGCCAACACACTTCTGGCTTATGGGCTGTGTATGTCTTAGGAGGCCAAATCTCTTCTGGCAAGGAAGGGGTTATTCCATGGTGGTAGCAAAGCTGTTTATTTTAGTGAGCAAAACAGGCATGGGGGCTAAATGTGAGCTTGTTGCTCTTACGGAAAGTCTATTTTAACATACTCTCTGGCCTCACAGCACTTTTGCCAGGGCCTAGGTTTATATGCCCACCTGGTGGATGTCCTCACCACAGGGTAGAGTTTGCACTGCTGGAAACCAAGTGGCCTCCAACTGACCCAGGATTGGGGGTGGAGAAAGAGGGAGGCTCCCTCCTTTCCCTTCCAGGTCTCATCCCTGCTTAAGAGTTACGAAGAAAAATAACCTATGTCAAGGGTATGCTGAGCTGCCTAACGGAACCCACTTCTTTTCCTGTCCTTGAAAAAAAGCGCCACTTGTAACTAACTATACTGAAATGTCTTAGAAAACTAGGAAGCCCGGGCGCATACCATAGTTCCACACATTGGTTGCACTTAAGTTCGGATCTCTTCACTTAGGGGTGGGGATGGGGGACAAAACCGTGAGCTGAGAGAGCTGGCTGGGATGGGGGCACAGCCCTTACCTTCTGTCCTGGATAGATCCACCTGAATTCCACCTCAACGTCAGGTTCCCCGAGGACCGTGCAGAGGACACTGATGTCATCCCCACTTCTCACTTTGTTTGAGGATGCCAAGATGGTTGTTGACGGAGGGCCTCTGGGAACTGAAAGGAAGCAGGAGAAGGGGAAGGTGAGATGGAAATCCACGAGTATGACCTTGAAGACAAACCTTGAGATATATTCTGTTCTTTGAACAAAGCTGTAACGTTTCTGCCTGCCTTCCAGCTTCCCAGCCAGCTTCAGGCCTAGGCTCTCCCACCACTTCCGTGTCCTTTGAAGCCTCCTCTCTACCTTGACGGTCCAGAATGGGGAGCTCATTCAGGACTCCCAGGCCCAGCCATTATATTTACACTAGGAGAGGAGCTAAAAGTTCTGGGAATAAGAAGGAGAATAAAAAAGTTGGGGGAGAAGAAGGTGTGTGGAGAAAGAGCAAGCAGAAGGTAGAGAAGGGGCAGACTGGAAGGAGGGCAACTGAAGGGGTGAAGAGGAACAGGTGGGTGTGTGGCTGTCTCCTCAGAGGGAAGAGGAGAATGTGTGAATCGAAGGAAGAGGACATTCCACAGGAAGGGCCCAAGTACTACATCTGTTGGCGGTCCCTTCACAGCACTGCAGAAACGTTTCTTCACTGGGGTCAGTTCACTCAAGGGATTTTCATGGCGGCCTTGAGCAAGGCAATGGACTAGGAGCCAGGACTACAGCAGCCAACAACCCAGACGTGGTCTCTGAGCCCTTGGGGACCACTCTTCGTGGTCTGGGAGGAGGCAGACACTAAGCAAGTAATTGTACGGTTTATGTAAAACATGAGTTGTGTCAGGAACTGTGAAGGAGAAGCCCAGCATGTTCTAGAAGCTCAGAATAGTCTGAAAAGCAAGAAAGACCTCCTTGCTTGAGGGAACACTGTTTGAACTAAAATCTGAAGGGTGAGCTTAACAGGCATGGAGGAAGAAGTAGGGAGGCAGCCACGGCCTGGGAATCCCAGTGTGCAGAGCCCCCACCGTGAGGTGGACGAAGGCCAGGCAGGCCGCAGCAGGGTAGGGAGAAGGACAGAGGCTGGTCCAGCAAGGCCCTTAAGTCCACTGCAAGATTCCGACTAGAGGTCTAAGAAAAGTGGCAGCCTACTAAATGGTTTTAATTGTAATTATCATCAGCTATGGTGTGGAAGATGGAGAAAGAAAAAGGGAAATCAACTGAAAAGAGAGTTGCATTAGTACCAGGAGGAGAAGATGATAGTTTGAACTTCTCTTTTGCAGTAAGGATAGGGAGAAATAGGGCACGAAAAGTAGGATGTGAAAATGATTTCATGGAAAAGGTGAAAAGGCCTGGGAAGGAGACAGGACTGTCAGAGTGACTCCCAGGTCTGGGCCACACATACTCACCTGGGAGTTAGCAGTGAGCAGATAGGAAGCAGAGCATGGGTATGGCTGAGGCTGGCCAGGAGGAGAGCAAGGCATGAGAAAGAAGGGTGTCCTATGGACCTCCACCACTGACAAGCTGGAAGAGGCAAAATGCTGACAAAGCAGAATGAGTGGGGGAAAATCAGGAAAACTTGAAGCCAGGGAGGAGGCATTTCACGTAGGTGTGGTAGAATCTAGTAGGACGAAACAGAAACTTGTCTACTGGATTTGATGGCCTGCGAGTCCGGAGTCCCTTAGCAAGAGCTGATTGAGTGGGACCCTGAGGAGAGAGATGAGCGTGTAGGAGGGAAGGAAACACAGGGAATGGGGAGCATCTTTCAGGGCATTTGGCTGTGATGGGAAAGAGAAGACCTTAGCCGAGGGCTAAGGATGGTCAAGAAGGGTTGAAAGTTACTTGGCAGCAGTGTTACTTGGGGGCCATGGTCTACTGAGTAAGTCCCAGGGCTGAGAATAAGAGGCATCGAGGAGTCCAAATTCTCATCTCAGAGAACTGTTTGTTGGTGGGGCCACTCACGCCTCTCCAGGGCTGCTCAAGCAGCAGCACTGCAGAATGACTTCTCCCCCGCCACCCCCACAGACCACCCCCCCCCCCCCCAGTCATAGAAGAGTTCTTGGAGGGAGACGAGTTACCATTGAAGGACTATGGTACATGAAAAGGAACCATTTCTCCCACTCACCTAAAGGGGCTGGCGAGGGGGGGCCTTGTGTCCTGGAAGTCAGGAGAGGGAACCCCAAGAGAGTCACTTGTTAAGGGAGGGGACAGCATGTTATTCTGCTTGCTAGCTGCACTTGTACCACCAGCCCAGAGCTGGAGAGCACTGGGAGTGATGGTCTGTGGGGGCCGCCAGGGGGACAGGAGACCCAGACTGTGTCCCCGCTGTAAGTTTCTAATTTGTACACGCTCCAGAGTCAGGGGAACAGAAGGACATGGAGACGTTAAGGGCTATATCCTTTCCGAGACCACACTGCCGATCAGGGCAAAGAGGTACGTGTGAATAGCAGAGGCCTTCAGCTGAGGGTCCAAAAGGAGGATGGGGCTGAATCTGACACAGGCGAATGCACCACAGGGGCTGCTTAGGGGTGAATTCCTTATCATCCATGGCAGGATGTTGGAGCCACCGTCTGTCCCGTTGGGTTCAATGATAAGCCAGGTCGGTAAATACTACCAAGAAACAAATGTCTCTGGGCTGTAGCCTCTCCCCTCCTCCCCCAAGGCCGGCACCAGAGCAGGGGGAGTGGGGGAGGTAGACCGTCTCCCTCCACCACTAGAAAACCCCACTCCAAGATGCTGGAGTCACCAGTGCTGCCTGTATGCTGGTGGACAGAGCAGGAGAGGACTTCAGGTCAAGGGCGGGGTTAACAATGTGAAATGAACAGTGTTAGAGACTAGAATGAGACTGTCTTACTAACCCGAAGTGCCTGTTGGATGTAGAGTAGACTGAGATATCATTAATGGATCTCACTACCCTTAGGAAAGCAGGTTTCAACATGGCAGAGTTGAAGGAAGTAAAGAAAAAGGTGTTTCATATATGAATCCACTGAATTGAAACTCCTCACTAAAATACTCCCAGAGACATTTGATTCACATTAAAAAACAATTCCATTTTAATGGAGAGATCTGAGCATACTTCAATTGTGTCAAGAAGTGGGAAGTGAGGTCAACTGGAAGAGACTGAATTTACCCATCCATGGGATTTTCCAGTAGCTCTCATCATGGAGAAAGGGTATAGTCATGTTCTCCAGGGTGGCATTTCCCTGGGCAATGGGAGAACAGGGGAGGGGCAAGGAGTTGAGGGCACCAACAGAGAGCATAGCAATGTTGAGCCCTGAACCCCCAGCTGGGTGGGTGGGGAGGGAAGGAGGGCACTGGAGAATGTGGGGAGGAGGGTGGAGGTGAGGATGGGCATAGAGGAGTCACTGAACACTAAGCAACAGTGTGAGCAGGGATGAGGCTGTGCGTGGAGTTGGACGTCTGATTCGGTGAGTGATTCTCAAGTTGGGGCAGCTGTAGCTGAGGACAGGTTGAAGTTGCAGCTGAGGGGAGGGGTGCCTGAGGTAGAAGGGATGAGGTGGTCAGTGCACCAGGCCTGATGAACTCCAAGTGGATAATGACGTCATCCAGAAAGTGAAGAGACAAGGAGGACAATGAGCCAACGAGGAGAGTGACTGGAAAGGAGAAAGAAAGCTGGTGGAGCCACGACACTCAGAGGAGCAGAGGTTCTTAACAGAGGATGAGAGGATGAGGGTGAGGAAGTAAGAATGGGCACAAGAAGAACTTGACCTTGAGTTGGGGAAGGATGGTGCTCTTAGGAGACCACAGATTTTGGTTACAACAAAGAGGATGCTCTCATCAGAGAGGAAAATACTGGAGAATTGCTGATCCATCCCACAGAGGTAGTACCAGAGTGAGCAGTGGATGAAGGGAGACAAGAGGGGTTGGGTCATGTCAGGGGCAATTCTAGAAATGTCAGTACAGTAGAGGAGCCTTTAAGAACAGCAGTCTGTGCCTCCTAATTTCCATCCATAGCTGGGAACATCAGTACCTGATACTGACTAGCTGGAAGAGATTAAACTCTAGGCAGTGGTAGGAGCGGGCTTACCTTCCACGTAGAGCAGTTGGTACTTGACTGAGATCTGAGACTTGCCCCCAGCCTCCGCCTTACAGTAGACCACCCCCTGGTGGTCAGAATGAGGTTGCAGATACACAAAGCCTCTCTTCACATCATAAACAATGTCTGTTCCATTAGCCGGGATTTCCTTGGCAGGGAACTCCCTGTGGAGGGTGACTTTGGCCGACAGGACAGTCACTCGACAAGGAACCACAGCCTGTCTGTCTGGGTTCAGGTAGACAACATCGAAGTAACTGGAAGAAGGTACAAAGAGTTCTCCTTTCTCTGCAAAGGGAGAGATAGAGGTTTATTTATTCTCAAGAAACAAGGTAAGAGTGCTTTAAGGATTTTTACATTCGGGGCACAGAGAGGGAACTGGCAATATACTGAGATACTAAGTCCTTATTCATAGAAAAAGCTAGTTTTTAATGCTTTTCCTTTTTTTGTATAAAAGATTTCACTTCCCATCTCCTTAAAGGAATCAGAAAGGTATTAGGTAAATCAGGCCAATGAATTAGCCCACTGAGGAAGCAGGGAAGGAGACTGATTTCCTTATGTTAAGAGCAATTTTGGGCGCCTGGGTGGCTCTGCCTTGGTTGGTTGGTTAAGCGACTGCCTTCGGCTCAGGTCATGATCCTGGAGTCCCGGGATTGAGTCCCGCATCGGGCTCCCTGCTCGGCAGGGAGTCTGCTTCTCCCTCTGACCCTCTCGTGCTCTATCTCATTCTCTCTCTCAAACAAATAAATAAAATCTTTAAAAAAAAGAGCAATTTTACCACCTGTGAACCATCTGTGTCTCTGGAGAAGTTAGCCCCAAAGCCTATGCTTGGAACTGCCCATTGGGAACGGTTCCCCAACACAGCAGAGCCTCTGAGAGGCCCAGCCCAGTGAGGATGCTGGCACCTTCACATGTCCTTACTCGCAGCCCAGAGGACCTCATTCCTGCCAAGGTCAGCGGGAAGAGAATTAAGTAAGGACAAGACGAGAAAGCCACCAGTCTCAGGTTCTGAGCTCTGCTTGTCTAACACTAGGCTGCGGAATTCAGTCAGTTTCTTATATCCTCCTGTTTTCCCTGAAATCACTCTCCCTGTACTTTAAGTTCTACATGATGGCATTTGATCTTACAGAAATGAGAGAAACAAGGACTGGCTTGCCCATACGTTCATTCCTTAGGATAGTCAAGGGACTGTGGGTTAGGGTTTTGTTCTTGGCATGGCACATTTAATCCTGTTTTCTGGATGATTCTGTGAGGGAATATTACGGTCATTGCTAAGAGAAATCTTTGAACTTAATCCTACTCCAACAATTGTTAAATTGTTTCCCATGTTTTCCCCACCATGTTCCTGAAACAAATAATTATTCTTGGCTTTCTCCTTCACTAGCCCTCTTTATGCCACAGTCATACGATATTTTTAGGGTGGGGACAGAATTCCTAGACACAACATCAAATGTTTTCATGGGCCAAGAGTTCTTTGGCTATGAGTGCCAAGTTCACCGACATGGAGGTCTTTCCCTGGCTCTGAGATAAAGAGGGAACATGTCAGGGCTCAGTGAGTCTCCATCTTTTCCAAGGCTTTCTATCAAGCTGGGGGATTTGTGCCACCTTCATGATAAATTGACTTTCAGGCTTAGTTAAGGGGCACCTTGGTCAATGTTGTATCTGAAACCCACATGTTCACACAGAGTTAAGTCTATATGGCGTTGGATGTGTCAACTTAATCTCTGTGTCTCCACATCCCTATTTGTAGAGAGAAGAACCTGGAATAGTAAAGATAGCTTTTGAGCAAAAGCCTTTAAGGAAAACTTCTGATTGGAAGATTTAGAAGCAACTTTTATTTAAAGGTTTTGTAGAGGAAACTGAACCAATAAACAAAGTCAGTAGAATAAGTAAACAACCCAAATTCCAGAACACAAAAATGTGGTCTTACTTCTTGTACTATAAAACAGTCTTTGAAAGAAGTGACCACACCAGTTGCTTTAACAAACAGAAAAAACATATTTGTAATTAGTAGATCCGATCTACCAACAACAACAAAACTTCACTGAAGTTCATTTCAAAAATTTTAGATTACATGTGACCCCTGCAAACATGTTTGTAGCTACTCAAGTAGATGGCAAGCATTACTTTAAGAAAACTAAACACATGGAAATTCAGTTTAAAAAAAAAAACCAAAACCCTAAATAGGCTATAAATTAAAATCCAAATGTCAACAAATTCCATATTCAGTAAAGTGTTCATTAATGTGGTTTTACTACATATAATTGGTGCCCAAGCCTTTGCTATGAGAAAGCTGGTAAGGTTCTCCTCCTTGACCTGGGTGGTAGTTACGTGCATATATTCATTTAAGGATAATTTATTGAGTTGTATACTAATAATTTGTGTAGTTTTCTTTGTATATATCATACTTCAATAAAATGTTAGGGAAGAAAACCCCTCTGATAGCGCCCCCCCATAAAGATTACATATGTAGCAGTTGCTTAATCAAAAATTGCACAAATTAACAGCAGTCAAAAAGAGGCTTCCCAGCGTTTGCAATCAAACTCTGGGAAACATACAAACATAATGAATGCCAGACGTTTCTCTATGTGGGTAGCAGGGAAGCATATGTTCTGAAAGAATCAGAGCCAGCAGCAGGAAGCTCAGCTTCCGTAACAGCTCATCTTGGTTTTGCAAACCCACCCATGCCTGAAAAGATAAATGCTAAACCCTTTACTGAAAATCCAACTGGTCTCTTGGCTTGGCGTTGAGAAAAGAGAAAATTATACAACACATTAGGTCATGTCCCTTTTTGATCCAGGTTTCTTTAAAGTTGAAGTACATATTTTAGCCTTCCTGTGACTCACTAGAGAGCTTCCCATAAATTAGGAATGAGGACCTGGCTCCAAAACTCAAAGAGAGCACTTAACCCTAATGGGACATTCTGCTCAAGGGAAGTCTTCCGTTCAAAATCTCAACTCAAAACCCACTATTTTAGGAAGATGTGATAGTGCTAATCACGGCAAGACATCTTCATTCTGCCATGTGAAATATGGTATCAGTTCTTGTCCAGAATAACAGGCGCTAAAGGCACGTGGGCAATTCTGTGCAGCACATTCCAGAATGAGGATCGCAAGGGATTACCTGTGAACAACTGTTAGCAGTTCTCCTGACAACACCAGTTATGCTAGCTAGTGTCTTTCTGCCTGTATATCAAGCTACCCATCACCTTGTCCTAGAAATGGATCAGGGCAGTAAGAACATTAGATCCTCGGCCAGAAAAACAGGAGTGGACTCTTTCTCCCCACTACCAGTCGGAACGCTGAACAAGTCACCTTGCCCTTTCAAGTCTCAGTGTCAGCATCATAATTTCTAAAACAGAGATGGTAAAATAGCTTCTACTTATTTCCTGAGGGTGTGGTGATAATGAAATGAGATACACGTGACTCCAAAATCTCAAAGACTCTGCTCACGCATCTTCTTGCTATGTGGGAGGGAAGGGAAATTACATGAGATTTTTGCTAAAGCATTCACTAATGGCCAGGGCCTAAGATCATCTGGGTCACAGTGGCTAAGTCAGTGTAGGTCTGAAAGGTGGAGGGACTCAGGATGTAGACAAAGCTCATGAAAGCCCCTGCCTAGACTCGAAGAAAACATTCTGGCTTCACCCGGAATGCCAAGGCCAATGGCAGCACCAGGGAGTGGCATTTCTAAGATTCCTGAAAGCTGTCCCTCACCTCTGAACCTGTTGGAGAGAACATCATGCCCCAAACTTCAGAGTGTAGACAGCTCTGCTGAGGAAGGAGACCGGCAAGCTATTTTGCAATGCCTCTTTCTCCAAGAGTAAGTTTCACCTGGCAGAAACGTACCTGACACCGCTCAGAGGCTTCCCTCTGACCTGCGCATTTTCAGGCACCTCACTTAGCACAGGGATGGGGCTGAAGCCACACGGGCCACAACCTTTGGGAATCCTGCCCCCAAAACTTCAGCTCACGCTACTCCTAAGGACAAATGTGAGGGGGCCTGTGGCTAAGCCTCCTCTGACTAGGAAGCCTCCAGAAAGGAGGTCATCATGGGTCCTGAGAGCACAGTGACCAAGAGTCTATCCAGTTGAGCTTTGTGTAGTGACGACCATGTTCTCTGTCTGCAGTGGCCAGGAGGACGGCCACCAGCCACATGTGGCAAAGGGGCACTTGAAACCTGGCACGTGCCACTCAGAAATGGAGTTTTAAATTGTTAAATTTTAAATAATTTCCATTTAAATCTAAATAGTCACACACGGGGGCGCCTGGGTGGCTCAGTTGGTTAAGCCACATGATTTCGGCTCAGGTCATGATCTCGGCTCAGGTCATGATGTCAGGGCGATGAAATCGAGCGCTGAGCATGGAGCCTGCCTGAGATACTCTCTCTTGCTCTGCTCCCCCAACCGCCTCCCCGGCTTGCACACATGTGCTCTCTCTCTCCAAAAAAATTAATTAATTAATTAATAAAATAATAATAAATAAACATCCACCCCTGTTCGGTGGCTGCCATATTGGACAATGCAGGTAGAGACCCTGGAATCAGACTGGGTTCAAATCCTGGTACCGCCACTTACCTGTACGACCTTAAGGACGTATTTCATCTCTCTAGCCTCTACCTCCCCATGAAAGCAACAGAAATGATATTAGGGCTTAGTCTGGAGGCTTCCTGTGAGACTTTCACGAAATGACTGACATAACCTGACAGAGCCTGGCCAGCAGGGAGCGCTCTCATTGTCATCATTAGATACTTGGAACCGTGAACTCCCGGCCAAGTCCGGAATTCTGAAGGTTCCCACCAATACCCCCAAACAGTTTACCTGTGAAAACGATGTAGGTGGAGCCTGATCTGGTCTCGTCCCTCCTGCAGAGGTAGCCGTGGCAGAACTGCCCCCAGCAGCTGAACTCGCCCGTGTCGGCCGCCGTGGAGTTGACAAGGGTCAGCTGGCCATAGCGCTCCTGCTGCTTCAGGCTGTCAACGAAAGCAGAGCCCGCTCACACCGGGCCGGGGGCCTGGCAGCCCGCGCTCCCGGCCCCGCCGGCCCCGCCGGCCCCGCCGGCCCCGCGCGGAAGTCCCTGGTGGCTCCCGGCAGACGGCACAAACTACTACACGCATGCTGGCGGCAGAAGTGCTTGTAGGGGAGGGGAGTCGTCAGGGAGAGAAGCTGCTTCTAAAAAGGAAGCAATAATGACAATTATGTTTTATAATTAGAGGGCATTCGGGAGTTCCCCGTAGTAACATCACTGGGGCGTTAGCCCCACAACCACAGAAACTCCGTCAAAAAGCCTCGGGCAGGTGTTTTGCTTTCAGCTTTTGCTTCTAATGAGTTCATTTAAGCAGCATTCAAGGGGCGCCTGGGTGGCTCAGTCGGTTAGGCGGCTGCCTTCAGCTCAGGTCATGATCCCGGGGTCCCAGGATCGAGCGCTCCCCCCACCCCAGTCGGGCTCCCCACTCAGCGGGGGTCTGCTTCTTCCTGTGACCCTCCTCCTGCTTGCACCCCACCCCCCACACTCTCGCTCTCAAATAAATCAATAAAATCTTTAAAATAAATAAATAAACAGCAGTCAACATGAATGAAAGCAGCCAGCACTATCCTGTATGCAAAATCTCTTGGATCAACAAGGATAAATCTCCGAAGATAAGCTTGGAATCGCTAAGATGCCACATTATTATAATAAAAATAAACACTTTCCTCCCGGGGAAAAAATGCGTGGTAGCTACGATGGGGAGCCCCAGTTACACAGCCTACGTCTGGTACAGTATTTAGAACTTTGAGGCATTTAACTTTTCCTCTGGCCTCACTTTTGTTTTCTCATTTTGTAGCTCTTGTATTTTTGTCTTCTTGCATGTGAATATATTTGCAAACTGCTTCAGTTCCTTCTGCAATGAGGAGAGACATAAATATTAGCACTGAACACTATTATTAGCTGATTGTAATGGTAATGAATTGTATCGCATTGTGACAGGAGTCCAGATGTATCATCAATGCAACAGCTGTTCCCCCGTGGCTTGTGAGCCTCCGCATGTGGGGAATGCCAGAATGAATGGTTTTAATCTGAGGATGCATCTCAGATATCCAAATGGCTCACCCCTCTGAGAGCCACATACTTTTGATGTAGTTGAGGTTCTCCTGTTGTATTTTGCAGCAACATCAGTGCGGTCACCATGTTAAATTTAGCACACAACAAAATGTCTGGTTGGTTGGTCCTAAACGCAGCCCTGTTCTGGTTCATCACTGAATAGCTGCTTTGCCCACCAGTTCTGCCAAGAGGTGCCTCCAAACTCCCACTCCATCAACTGCCTCCTTTCAACTGAACGGAAATCTCTCCTCCTTCAGGAAGCTTTTAATTAGAATCAACTCTCGCTTTCTCCTAGTGACGTAATTAGCTCCCTTGTTCTCTACCCCTCAGATACCCATGGCTTCCTGTTATTGCAATGGATGGTACAAACTTTGGAGGGCAGGGACTGTGCCATACTTGCTTTATATTCCCTAAGCAATAAATCTGGGCAGAGTATACAGTAGAGATTTCCTAGAAATGAGTGCAGTGAAATGGAATCCACAGGATTGGAACAGGAAAGAATCTTAAAAACGCATCCATCCAGTGATGTATGGAAAAAAGAAAAAAAAAGAAGAAAAAAAAAAAGCATCCAGCTCCCAGTACTGCAGAATGAAGAAACTGAGTCTCAGAGAGAACTGACTTTCCTGAGACCCACAGCTGGGGGACACGGAGTCAAAAAGTTAAGTCAATTAAGTATATATGGAATAGCCACTCATTAGATAAGCAAATGCATGCAAAGCTCTGCATGCCACACCAGGTTCATTGTATTATTCTAATTATAGCTTAATTACATATAATTGCAGACTAGTAGTAATTATTGTGAAAACCACTACAACAATGACAAATAATACATGCCCAATATTGGAGACAGCACAGCAAATAAAAGAGTGGACCTCAAAGATACTACAATCCAGGTAAGGGGTTAAGACCAATGTACAGGGGCACCTGGGTGGCTCAGATGGTTGAGCCTCTGCCTTTGGCTGGGGTCATGATCTCCAGGTCCTGGGATGGAGCCTGGCATCCCATGTCTGGCTCCCAGGTCAGGAGGAAGTCTGCTTCTCCCTCTCCCCCTGCTTGTGCTCTGTCTCTCTCTGTCTCTCTCTCAAATGAATAAATAAAATCTTTTATAAAAAAGACTAATGTACATGAAAGGATCAGAGACTAACTGAAAGGGTATTCACAACAAGACCAGTAGGAATTCTGAAAAGGGGTTCATCCCTGTGGGTTGAAGAGGCTGAAGGCAGCTTTGAGGAGGAAGTGAGACAAGCTGGCCTTTTAAACGTGGGGGTGGGTGAGGCAGGGGAGTGAGCTCACTTGCTCAGGAAATCACAGCCCCAGGAGGGCTGGGACCCACACAGTCTGCTCATTTTACTGCACTGCCATAGCCTGAGTACCCAGTGGGTGGAAGGCACTCATTACTGATTGAGGGATTTAATACATTCATCACAGAGGCGATAGAGGGAGGGGGTTGGGAGTCATGGGGCATAGAGTTGAGAATGGACAGCAGGTTTGGAGATGGAATGTGACAGCCCACCTTAGCCAGGGCAAGAGTGAGGAGAACAAGCATGGGAGAGGCAGGAGGAAGAGGGGGAGGCTGAGAGCCTGTCACTGTGGTGAACAGCCAGGCAAGTGCTGGGCCAGGCTGGCTGTTGGCAGGGGAACGGAAGTAAATTCAAGGCCTGTTTTCTTGGGGGGCATATATGACCGACTGGGTATAAGAGGTGGAAGAAAGAGAGAGGTCAGTCATGACCACTTCATTTGTATTTCTATGGTTAGAAAGAACGGAGCTTTAACCAACTGAGTTGGAATCACTGAGAAGAGAAAGGAGATTAGGGTAGGCAAAATTGGAGATTTTGAATTTGTGATGAAGTGTGGGTCATTGAAGTGTGGATGTCAGTTGGATGTGGCAGTTGGAAACACAAGCTGGAGCACAGAAGAGATGAAACAGCACTAGATTTGTATTTGGGGGGGATGGTGGTGCCTGGCTGGCTCAGTCGTTAAGCATCTGCCTTCAGCTCAGGTCATGATCCCAGGGTCCTGGGATTGAGCCCCACATCGGGCTTCCTGCTCTGGGGGGGGGCCTGCTTCTCCCTCTCTCTCTGCCTGCCGCTCCCCCTGCTTGTGCTCTCTCTCTTTCAAATAAATAAGTAAGTCTTCAAAAAAAAAAATGATTTGTATTTGGGGGAGTCATCTACAGAAGAGTAAGAGGTGAAGCTAAGAGAAAGAATGAACTTAAGAGAAAACATAGAAAAGAGAAGATTGAGGACAAAATCTAGAGCCAAACTGGGGCCCCAACAGGAAAAGAAAATGTGGATAGAAGAGAGAAGAACCAGCAAAGTATCATCAAGGAGAAGGATTCAAGAAATGGATGCTTGAAAGCATCAGATGCCTTTAAGAGAGATTCATGACCACAGACACACACACACACACACACACACACACACATTTCATGGGGGCAGAATGAAAGTTTTTGTCAATGACCAAAAAGGTAATTTCAGTTGTGAGGATACAGCTGGCTTTCAGCAGATAAAAAATGGAAAGGTGGAGAGAAAATGGAGGTCGATGTCATCCTAGGTGGACCGAAATATCTGACCACATTCCCTATAGAGCTCAGAACGGGGGTACAAAATCAGTATGAAATCAATAAATGTCCTGAGCACCCTCTGTGGACCCAACATTTGCTAGCACTGTAGTGACAGAAAGTATAAGATGCCATTCCTACCAGGAAAGTAATTGGGCACATAAAAATTTAGCACTTGGGAATAACCCTACCACCATGAAATCTGCATGCTGTATCTTTAGCAGGATTGGGGGTGGAAGGAAGGAAATGCACTGGAAAACATTTCTGGATTTTTCCACCCCCTCTTGTATGCAAACAATATAAAACAGGAAACAAATTATTTAGCAGGATTACAGTTTAAATGCCTGGATTTAAAATGTCCATTTTTTCTAATGGTTTCACATAGTCCAAGCAGCAGGCTACCCAAAGTGGTGGACTATGACCTAAGGCCTCTGGGGACAGAGTCTGCTCAAAGAAAGGGAAACAAGGATTCACTGAGCCCTGCAAAGAACTGGGAGACACCTCACATAAGGACTCTCCCCTTCTCTTATAACCACTTAACAAATCCCCAGGAATAGAATAGTGGATGGTGTAAAGTTTGGAACAAAAAGAGGTGCCCAAAAATTATATTTAAGACAAGCAGAATTTATCCTAATTGGAAGCAGCTCTGAATATCCCAGCACATCTTAGCCTAGGTCTTTCTCTTCCATACCTGGCCCACAGTGAGCTCGATGTTGGACAAGTCCAAGTTTCAAAGAGTATTTAAAATTTAGGGCTGTGGGGGGGACTGGGTGGCTCAGTCAGTTAAGCATCTGTCTTTGGCTCGGGTCATGATCCCGGGGTCCTGGGATGGAGCCCTGCATGTGGCTCCCTGCTCGGTGGGGAGTCTGCTTCTCCCTCTGCCCCTCCCCCTGTTCCTGCACTTGCTCTCTCTCAAGTAAATAAATAAAATCTTCAAAAAATAAAAGTTAGGAGTGTGTGTATGCCTTCCGTTAGGGTCCCACGGCCTTTACAAACAGTCCATTCCCATCAATGGAGGCTTGAAACTTCCAGCATGTTGCCCAGTTTACTCTCTTCTGGGCGGGGGACGGGTAAGGCTATGTCATGGGACAGAGAAGAGGAGGCTGACAGCTCTCAAAGTTAGAGACAACTGTGGATCTCACCTGGGGCAGTGACCAGGTAACGATGGTGGGGTTCATGCTCCTAACCTTTCCCTAGCCTTGACAAGCCAATGGCAGGAGGTAAACCCTGGATTACAAAATATTAGTTATCAGTCCCATAAATGTTTAATAAGTGCAAATTAAATGGGAGGTTCCAAAGTGGAGAATAAGGGACACAATGTTATCTAAATAGCTTCCTGCTCTCAAGTTCCCCCTATACAAAATGCCATGGAAGTCCAAGGAGGGTAACCAGGAAAAGCTTCGGGCCTGAGAGAGTTTTGGGAGCAAAGAAGGATTTCAACATACACAAAGTAGCAGGCCTGCATTCTAAGGGAAGGAGATCCCCTGAAAAGAGACAAAAGGCACTTTGGTCCATGGCAAAGAGATGTTTGACTGGAACATGGGCGGACAGAGGTCTGTGGTGACAGGCAGCAGTCCCATGAGGCATAAGATCATGGACTTTGTAGCCATACTGATTGGATTCAAACCCCACCTCCACCAAGACCTTCAGACTTCTTACCTGGAGCTCATGCCTTCCAGAGTCTGGCCACATCTACTTCTTCAGACTTAACAATAGCTAACATTTAGGAGTACGAGGCATTGCACTAAGCCCTTTGAATAAGTTCAAGACTTAGAACACTTACACAGAGTAAGTGCTTAATACATTTTGGATAGTGCTGTTATGATGGTCCTCCAGTTCTCGTGACCAATTAGGATGGAGGTATTATTTTTCCTCTTTTACTGATGAGGACACTGAAACTTAGAGAAGTATCTTGTCCACTGTTTTCCAACTGGGAACAGTAGAGCTTCTAATCCTAGGGTCACAAAGACTCAGCTTACAAATGTTTGTAAATGAAAAGGGCATGGATTTCTATCCTGCTGAAATGAACCGAAGGAATTTTGACTGAGAGATGGTACCTCTACAAGATTGCAAATCCTATTAAATATGGACACACACATACCCCCCAAACAAAAACATGGAAGATCTGGTTAAATTAGCTGAGTAATATTCATGATACCCCATTTTCTATTTACATGGCTAATTAACAGTTCAGTGAGTAATTGAAGGGAACAAGGGCAGGAAAACAACTAGTTATTAAACATCTACTATATAATGGACAGCACCCAAAGCACACATTACTTTTTCTCAATCCCATGAGGTGGAGATGATCAAACTAATAATAATAACTAAAACTTAGGTAGTGCTTAATATGTGTTAAGCCCTGTTTTAAGCCCTTTATAGATTTTGACTGATTTCATTCATCCTCATAAAAGCTTTGTGAAGTAGGTGCTATTAACCTCCCCAAGTTGTAGGTGAGCAAATTTTGGCCGAAGAGGCTAGGTAACTTGCCCAAGTAAGTGTTGGAACCACAGGAGAAGAATTTGAAGGTTAGTTTAAATAATGTTCCCAGAGCCACTCAACCATCAGAACCCAGATGTTCTGCATTGGAGACCATGTTGCCCCTATTGACATAAAACAGAAGTATAAGGAGTAAGGGAAAAAGATGCAATCCAAAATCTTCCTCATTCAACATTCACTTCAAAAATTAATTATTTAGCTTCTACCACATGCAAGGAACTATGCCAAGCATCAAAGGAGGTAAAGATTCATGCTTGTTCATATTTCAAGTGTTTGTACAGGGCCTTGTGTTTAAGCTTCTTTTTAAGAATGTGTCAGAAAATAATTGCTCCATGATATTCTGGGAATGGAGCCACATCAACAAAATACAAACCCTGGGAAACAGACAGCTGGTAAAACATATCCGAGTTTCACAATTTATGATTTTTTTTAAAAAAAGATGATGAAAAGAAATATGTATGAGAATCTAGTAGAGAACTAAATGTGCAAAATGAGGAACAAAGTGAATACGGTTTCAATATCAAAACCTAAGCAGAAATATCCCTCCCTCCTTCTTTCTTCTCTTTCCTTCCTTCCCTCTCTTTTTTGTCCCTCTCTTCCCCCTCTCTACCCCACCTCCCTCCCTCCCTGTCCCCCTCTCTCCTCCCCCTCCCTCCCTCTCTTTCTTTCTTCCTCCCCCCTCCCCTCTCCCTCCCTCCATCCCTCCCTCTGTATGTTTGAGGACTATCCAAGGACTTACTCAAAACCCTTGCAATGTAACTACCATATTTCTATGCTAACAACAGATTATGTTAATTTACGTGAATGGGAGTCAAGACTTTCTACTACAATGACTTATGCCAGATTCTTCTATATTTTTAAAAAAGAAGTAATAGGAGTTGTGCTGAGAGGAGACACAAAATGAGGAGACAGAGGAAAGTAATCAAGTTGACAGAGGAGGAAAACTGAGCTCACCTCCTCTCAGCACACAACAAAACTACAACAACATATAGAACAACTATCTCTGGGAACAACTTGAAGATTAGCAGAGCAGCTCCAAAACAACTATAGATATAAACAAAAAGCCACACTGAGATAGGTAGAAGGGTCGAAGTCATGTTCTAGTCAGGACCCACACCCCTGACAAAGTGAGGAAGTACCCCCTGAGGAGTGAGGGGTTCAAGCTCCACATCAGGAAGCCCAGCCATGGACACCTGAAATAGGAAGACAAACCCCAATAATGTCTTGCTTTGAAAACCAGCAACGCTTAATTCCAAGAAAGCCAGAGACTATAGGAAACCCAAACTCCATTTTTAAAGGGCTTGCACACAAATTACTCCCACTGAGACCTAGCACAGAGGCAGCAGTTTGAAAAGTGCCTGGGTCATGTGTGAGAGAAATTTAGTGACTAATTTTAGTGCAAGGACCGGAGGGGCAGGGATCTGTAGGAACTTTATCTAGAAAGGGAAGTGCTGGTAGGTATCATTTTACTCTCCCTCTATCTACCTGGCCCAGCACTGGTGGGTGCCATTTCTGACACATGCCATCTACCTTGCTAGCACCACTCACCCCACCTCCACATTCCCCCTGTGGACCCACCTGACCAGCAGATGCCCCACCAAAGTGGCTGCCACTCTGCCCTACCCAGGAGGTGGGCTTGGCTAGGACTGGTACACCCCAATGTGACTTCCAGTATGCCCTGCCACATTTGGTGAGCAACCTTGGCGTGGACCATCACCCCTCAAAGTGAATCACATCCTGAGAAGGGGGATCCTGCCACACACACCAATGCAACCACGCACACTAGCATAATTACAAATCACAGCTGGTCCTCATAGCTAGCCAAACCAGGGGCCATCCCTGCTCACCAGCAGCCCTGCAGTAGCTATAACCCAGCCATAACAAGGTGCATACAGACCACACGGGACACCCCTGGAGTGCCTGGTTCTGGTGACCCTGGGGGGATTGCTCTTCTGGGCTCAGAGGACACCTACTACATAAGGCCACTCCTTCAAGACTGAGACATGGGTGATCTACCTAATACAGAGAGTCAGACAAAATGAGGAGACAGAGGAATATGACAAAGTCTTAGAAAAAGAACTAAATGAAGGGGAGATAAGCAATCTACATAATAAGGAGTTCAAAGCAATGGTCATAAAGTTGCTAACTGAACCCAGAAAAATAATGGATGAACACAGTGAGAACTTCAACAAAGAGAAATAAAATATTAAAAAGAATTCATCAGAGCTGAAATTTTAAAAAATACACTAGAGAGAATTAACATCAGATTAGAGGATGCAGAAGAACAAATCAGTGATCTGGAAGACAGGGCAGTGGAAATCATCCAAGTGGAACAGAAAAAATTTATTTTAATAAAGATAGGTTTTTTTAAAGATTTTATTTATTTATTTGAGAGAGAGAGTGAGTATGAGAGCGAGAGGGAGCACACAAATGGGGTGGGGGGAGAGGGAGAAGCAGACTCCCCACTGATCAGAGAGCCCAACGCGGGGCTCAATCCCAGGACCCTGAGATCATGACCTGAGCCAAAGGCAGACACTTAACCAACTGAGCCATCCAGGGGCCCCTTAATAAGGATAATTTAAAAGACGTCTAGACAACATTAAGCATAAAACATTCACATTATACAGTTCCCAGAAGGAGAAGAGAGAGAAAGGGACAGAAAACTTATGCAAAGAAATAATAGCTGAAAACTTCCCTAACCTGGGAAAGGAAACAGACATCCAGGTCCAGGAAGCAGAAGGAGCCCCAAAGAAGATGAACCAATGAGGTCCATACCAAAAAGTTAAATATAAAGAGAGAATCTTGAAAGCAGCAGCAAAAAAGCAACTAATTACAACCAAGTTACATACATCAGCTGATTTTTCAGTAGAAACTTTTCAGGCCAGAAGAAAAGGACATATATTCAGAGTGCTGAAGAAAAAGCCTACAATCAAGAAACTCTTTCCACCCAGGTTATAATTCAAAATTGGAGGAGAGGTAAAGAGTTCCCCAGACCAACAAAAGTTAAAGGAGTTCATTACCACTAAATGGGTTTTACAAGAAATGTTAAAAGGATTCCTTTAAGCAGAAAAGAAAATGTCACAGCTAGAAGAAAATTATAAAAGAAAAAATATCAATGATAAAAGTAAATGTACAGTAAATGTAGTGGATCAACCACTTATAACGTTAGTATGAGGGTTAAAAGACAAAAGTAGTAAAATCAACTATACCTACAATAATTAGTTAAGGAGTATACAAAATAAAAATATGATGTCAAAAACATAAAATATGGCAAGGGAGAATAAAATTTAATGCTTGTAGAATGCGTTCAAACTTAAGTGACTTAGACTACTATATACATAGATTGTTATATACAAACCTCATGATAACCACAAACCAAAAATCTGTAACAGATTAAAAGAGAGAGAGAGAAAGGAAACCAAACATATCACTAATTAAAATAATCAAAACACAAGGGAAGAGACCAAGGAAAAAAAAAGGAACAGAGAAGAACTACAAAACAGCCAGAAAAAAATAATATACCTATAAACATATACCTATAAATTATTACTTTAAATGTTATTGTACTAAATGCTCCAATCAAAAGACATATACAATCTAGTGAATGTATAAAAAAAAAAACCAAGACCCATATATGTGCTACCTACAAGAGACTCATTTCAAATCTAAAAACACATACCGACTGAAAATGAAGAGATTTAAAAAAGACATCCCATGAAAATTGAAATGAAAAGAAAGTTGGCATAGCAATATTTATATCAGACTTTAAAACAAAGACTATAACAAGAGACATAAAAGGGCATTATATAATGATAAATGGATCACTCCAAGAGGATGTAATGATTGTAAATATCTATGCACCCAACATAGGAGCACCTGAACATAAAAAGAAAATATTAACAGACATAAAGAGAGAAAGTGACAATAATACAATAATATTAAATCACTTTAACATTCCATTTACATCAATGGATTATCCAGACAGAATATCAATGAAACATTAGACTACATAAACTTCATAGATACATACAGAACATTTCATCAAAAACAGCAGAATGCACATTTTTTCATGTGCACAGGGAACATTCTCCAAATCAGATGACATGTTATGGAACAAAACAATTATCAATAAATTTAAGATTGAAATCATATCAAGCATTTCTTCCAACCACAACAATCTGAAACTAGAAATTTTCACAAGAATAAAACTCTGGGAAAAAACACAAATGAGGCTAAATAACATGCTACTAAATAATCTGGGTCAATGAAAAAATCAAAGAGGAGATTTAAAAATACCTTGAGAAAAATGAAAATGGCAACACAATGTTCCATAATCAATGGGACACAGCAAAAGCAGTTCTAAGGGGGCAGTTTATAGTGATACAGACTACCTCAAGAAACAAGAAAGATCTCAAATAAACTATCTAACCATACATTTAAAGTATTGAGAAAAAGCATAAAACCCAAAGTAGTAAAAGGAAGAAATAACAAAAGAACAAAAATAAATAAAATATACACTTAAAATAAGGGAAAAGATCAATGAAACTAAGAGCTGTTCTTTGGAAGAAAGGAAACAAAATTGATAAACCTTTGCCAGACTCATCAAGAAAAAAAAAGAGAGAGGGCCCAAATAAAATCAAAAATGAAAAAGGAGAGGTTAAAACTGACACTACAGAAATACAAAGGATTAAAAGAGGCTGCTATGAACAATTATACACCAACAACTTGAATAATCTAGAAGAAATGAATAAATTCCTAGAAATATATAGTCTTCTAAGACTGAATCAGGAAGAAATAAAATATCTGAACAGAATGATTACTAGTAATAAAATTAAATCTGTAAAACAAAAACTTCCCAACAAAGTCTAGGATCAGACAGCTTCACAGGTGAATTCTACCAAACATTAAAGAAGAGTTAACAGTATACTTCTCAAACTATTCCAGAAAAATGGAAGAAGGAATGCTTCCAAATTCATTCTACAAGTCCAGCATTACCCTGAAAACAAAACCAGACAAAGACACTATAAAAATAAAACTATAGGCCAATATCCCTGATGAACACAGATGCAAAAATCCTCAAGAAAGTATCAGCAAGCCAAATTCAAATATACCTTAAAAGAATAATACAATAATTCCACCTATAGGAATAAATCACAGCTACCTATCTGCTTACTGCAGCAATGACTCATATAGGAAAAGTGAGAAATAACCTGAAATCCTAACAATAGGGATTTAGTTAAACATATTATGGTATTATAGGCATAGCACAGAAAAACACTCATGATATGTTAGGGAAAAAATCATAAAACAGTTTATACATGTTGATATAAATATTTTACCTATAAAAATAAAACTGGAACCTTACACCTAAAGGGGCTAGGAAAAAGAACAAAGTACAAAGCCTGTAGACAGAAGTAAATAAAAGATCACAACAGAAATAAATGAAATAAAGATTAAAAAACAATAGAACAGATCAATGAAACTAGGAGCTGGTTCTTTGAAAGGATCAACAAAATTGATAAACATTCAGACAGACTCATCAAGGAAAAAAAGACAGAACTCAAATAAAATCAGAAATGAAAGAAATAACAACCAACACACCAGAAATACAAAGAATTATAAGAGAATTATGAAAAATTATATGCCAACAAATTGGACAACCTAGAAAAAATGGATAAACTCCTAGAAACATATAACTTTCCAAAACTAAATTGGAAAGAAATAGAAAATTTGAACAGACCAGTCACAAGCAAAGAAATTGAATCAGTAATAAAAAAACTAACAAACAAAAGTCCAGGACCAGAGATCTTCATAGCTGAATTCTACCTAACATTTAAAGAGATCATACCTATTCATCTCAAATTATTTTAAAAAATACAAGAGAAAGGAGAGCTTCCAAATTCATTCTATGAGGCCAGCATTACCCTAATACCAAAACAAGGCAATGACACTACAAAAAAAGAAAACCAAAGGCAAATATCTCTGATGAACATCAGTGCAAAAATCCTCAACAAAATATTAGCAAGCCAATCCAACAACATATTTAAAAAAATCATTCACCATGATCAAATGGGATTTATTCCCTGGATGCAAGGATGGTTCAATATATGCAAATCAATTCAACCTGATACATCACACCAATAAAAGAAAGGATAAAAAAACTTGATAATCTCAATAGATTCAGAAAAAGCGTCTGACAAAGTATAACGTCCATTCATGATAAAAACTCTTGTAACAAAGTAGGTTTAGAGGGAACATATCTCAACATAATAAAAGCCATATATGACATCACACAACTAATATCATACTGAATGGTGAAAAACTGAGAACTTTTCCTCTAAGATCAGGAGTAAGACCAGGATGTCCACTCTCACCACTTTCATTCAACATAGTACTTGAAATGCTAGCCACAGCAATCAGATGAGAAAAATAAATAAAAAGCATCCAAACTGGTAAGGGAGAATTAAAACTTTCACTATTTGCAGATGACATGATTTTATATATAGAAAACCCTAAAGGCTCAACAACAACAACAACAACAACAACAAAAACCCTACTAGAATTGATAAATAAATTCAGTAAAGCCACAGGATAGAAAATTAATACACAGAAATCTGTTGTATTTCTCTACACTAATAATAAAGCTGCAGAAAGAGAAATTAAGAAAATAATCCTATCTATAATTCCACCAAAAATAATAAAAAACCTAGGAATAAACTTAACCAAGGAGGTGAGAGACCTGTACTTCCAAAATTATAGAACACTGATGAAAGAAATCAAAGATGGGACAAACAAATGGAAAGATATTCCATGCTCACGAATTGAAAGAACCAATATTGTTAAATGTCCATATTATCCAAAGCAATCTACAGATTTAATGCAATCTCTATCAGAATAGCAACAGCATTTTTCACAGAACTAGAATAAATAATCCTAAAATTTATATGGAACCATAAAAGACCCCAAACAGCCAAAGCAATCTTGAGAAAGAAGAACAAAGCTGGAGGTATCACAATCCCAGATTTCAAGATACTATATAGTTGTAATAATCAAAACAATACGGTACTGGCACAAAAATAGACATATCGGTCTTTGGAACAGAACAGAGAGCCCACAAATAAGCCTACATTTACATGGTCAATTCATCTATGACAAAGGAGGCAAGAATATCCAATGGGTAAAGAATTTCTCTTCAACAAATGGTGCTGGAAAAACTGGACAGCTACGTGCAAAGGAATGAAGCTGAACCACTTTCTTACACTATACACAAAACTAAACTCAAAATGGATTAAAGACCTAAATATGAGACCTGAAACCATCAGACTCCTAGAAGAAAACATAGGCAGTTATTTCATTGATATCAGTCATAAAAACATTTCTCTAGATAGGTGTCCTCAGGAAACAAGCAAAAATAAACTATTGGGACTACACCAAAAGAACCACCAACAAAACTAGGCAAACTACTGAACAAGAGAAGATATTTGCAAACGACATATCTGATAGGGGATAGATCCAAAATATATAAAGACCTTATACAACTCAACTCCAAAAAACCAAACAACCTAAAAAATGGGCAGATGACCTAACTAGACATTTTTCCAGGGAAGACATACAGACGGCCAACAGACACATGAAAAGATGCTCAGCATCACTAACCATCAGGGAGACACAAGTCAAAACCACAATGAGGAATCACCTCACACCAGTAAGAATGGCTAGAATCAAAAAGACAAGAAATAACAAGTGCTGGTGAGGATGTGGAGGGAAAGGAACCCTCATAAAGTGCTGGTGGGAAGGCAAATTGGTGTAGCCATTGTGGAAAACAGTATGGAGATTCCTCAAAAGATTAAAAATAGAATTACCATACCATCCAGTAATTTCACTACTGGGTATTTGCCCAAAGGGGGGGAAAAAAACATTAATCCAAAAAGATGTATGCATCCCTATGTTTATTGCAGCATTATTTACAATAGCCAAGATATGGAAGCAACCCAAGTGTTTTATCAAGAAATGAATGGATAAAGGAGATGTGGTATATATACAATCGAATATTACTCAGCTATAAAAAAAGAATGTGATCTTGCCATTTGCAACAATACTGATGGACCTAGAGGATATAATAATGCTAAGTGAAATAAGTCAGAGAAAGACAAATACTAGATGATTTCACTCATATGTGGAATTTAAGACATAAAACAAATGAAAAATGAAAAAAGAGACAAACAAAAAACAGATTTCTTAAATACAGAGAAGAAACTGCTGGTTGCCAGGTAGGTGGGGGATGGGTAAAAGAGTGAAGGGGATTAAGAATACACTTACCATGATGAGCACTGATTAACATACAGAACTGGTGAATGATTATATTATACACCTGAAACTAATATAACATGTTAATTATATTCTAATAAAAATAAAAGTGAAGCTGGAAGATTCTATGCTATAGTGTTAACAGTGTATCCTGGGACTTTTAATAACCTCTTCTTTTTACTTATCTATAATTTCTAACTTTCTAAATTATATAAGCGTGAACTATTTTATAATAACAAAATCAGAACTGTAACAAAATCAAAGCAACTTAAACCTCTTACAAAACTTTAGAACAGATACTCTATAAATGTGTGATCATGGTTGGCTCATTTGTAGTTTAAAAATCTGGAGGTGAGGTTTTTTTTGTTTTGTTTTGTTTTTATCATTTTGCCTTTCTAGCCTGTGGATTCCAAAAGGCAGGAGCCATAGAAATTTATTTGGAGACCCCCAAAATCCAGTATATTATTTTGCTCTGATTTAAAAAATTACTGCCAGTTGGAATGCAAAAATGACTGAGGGCAGAGTGACTTTGTTCTCAAATCTGTTTTATTCCTCTTGTGCAGGTATTCCTGTCCAGGCTATGCCACCTCCCTGGAGCTTATACCTGGCTTCCCAGGCTCCTGGATCTCATTCAGCCTCCCCTCACACCTGGTTCCCTCTCTTGGCTTTGCTATTTTTTTCTAATGGCGCCACAACTCCATCTGTCACCCAGACCGAATCTTGATATCAACGACTCTCCATGTTGTTTCCATTCCCTACCTTTTATCAACCAATTGATCCTTCTAGTAAAATGTCTCCTCTAGCCCCTTCAGATGCACTACAAAACTGTCAGATATACTTTCCTAAAAACCATTTTATTATTACCTCCAGCTTTACAGTTAACAGCAGCCCCCAGAGCAAAGCGAGTCAAGTGCGGTCATCTTGGCTTGGTATTCAAGTCTCCCAACACCTCCATCATTTACCCACCTCTCCACACAACCAAACTCCTCACCTACCCTACACACACTGGATTCTTTCCTTCCCAGTCTTCCAGCCATCCCTTTCCCACTGAAAGCCTCTCTTATTTGCCATCTGGCCTAAACCTGGTTAATTCTTCAGAGTTGTATTCTTAGAAAGGTCATTTATGTTCAGTGGCATTTGTAAAATGGTGATATTAATAAGCAACAGGCCCAAAATAGAGTCACTTAGGTTAAGTCCCACCAAGACTTTATACCTAAACGAACTGTAATTTCAGCCTCTTCTAGGAGTGGAATTTTCAACCGATCAATCTGGAATTTCCTGATCAGCACTAATGAGGTCATCTGTATGATAAGAACTCCTGCCATTCCCCCTAAGGAAAGGTGGCCATGCTTGAAACGATCCTTTCTCTTCTTTTGCTAATAATGTCCTTGTCCCCGGGCGCCTGGGTGGCTCAGTTGGTTAAGCGACTGCCTTCGGCTCAGGTCATGATCCCGGAGTTCTGGGATCGAGTCCCACATCGGGCTCCCGGCTCAGCGGGGAGCCTGCTTCTCCCTCTGGCCCTATCCCCTCCCGTGCTGTTTCTCTCTCTCACTCTCTCTCTCTCTCAAATAAATAAATAAATAATTAAAAAAAAAAAAAAATAATGTCCTTGTCCCTACCGCCCTCATTTCTGCTTATAAAAGCCTTCCATTTTGTACAACTCCTGGGAGCCTCTTCTGTTTGTTACATGAGATGCTACCTGATTCATGGATCTTTGAACAATTAGGTCTTTAAATTTACTTGGTTAAATTTTTGTTCTTTAACAGATTTAGTGGCAGCAGTAGGACTGACAGAGACTTCTGTTGCGGGATTTCTTTCCCTTTAGCACCCACAGTTCTTGGTCACGTCACTTCAAAGAATGAAGAGGTAAGCCAGACAAAGAGTGGTGGGCAGCAAAGCAAATTTAAAGCAAAGTTTATTGAGCAATAGTACAATGCTTCCAAAGAGGGAGGGGACCCGAGAGGGTTGCCAATTTGGCATTTAAATCTAGGGGCTTTTATGGGCTCTTTGGTGTGGAATGTTCTAATCTGATGAACTCTCCAGGTACCTGTCACCCAGTCAGGGTTTTGTCCACGAGCTCTCTACCTATCAGGTAGTTGTTCATGTGGGAAAGGGTGGAGGGCTCCTTCCAGGGTGGTTTTGCCTAGCCTCTGGAATCAAGACAGCATGGCCACCACTGCCCTAAGGCCACCAGATCAAGCTCTTTGTTTAAATATCCCACTGGCTGTTGAGCTGGCCCCCTGGGCCTGGATTAGGACACCCAAGGCCACTCCCTTCCTTTCTGTCACAAGTTGTAAGTCTTCCCAGTAGGAAGACTTAAAGCTAGGACACTGAGTAAAGTCTGGAGTAACAGGATGAGCTCTTTTTCCTTCTAAGGGTAGTTTTCCTCAGGATGGGGCCCCTTGTCCCTGCCTACCTTTCTCCCGACTATCCTTCATTACTTCTAGCAGCTTTGGGGACAACAAGATACACAGGTGTGGCAGCCACAAACACTTTGAGTTGTCTTTCTGACCCTTTCTGAAGGCTATGGGTAAGTTCCTCTTGGTTCTGAGCTCCCCTCACTTTGCGTCCAGCTCCTGATCTAACTGGCTTTCCACAGTTCTCTATAGAGCCCTTGGTTCTATTCCGAGATTCCACACTGAGCACTGCTGGGGGCAGCTGCAGTTCCCCATTTGTTTGGAATCAGTCCACAGTCTCCATTTTTAGATTCTGCTGGTTCAATCCTTCCCCCCATCCCCAGACTCCATATAGGGAACTGTTGGTGGTTATCAGCCACTGGTGGACTAGGTCCAACCTAAAAACTGGACTGGGCCTAGGAACTGTGCTTTCAATTGGACTGGGTCCAATTTAAAAACCAAACTGGGTCCAGGATTGGGTCCAATTTGGTCAGAACTGAATCCTGTGGGAGGCCTCAGTGAATATTACATAAAAGCTAGCTGCTAATGGAAATCTCAGGAGTCAAAAAAGCTGCAAACATTGGTAAGCATGGGTCCAGCATTTAAAGGTTGTTAGAGCACATGTACCTCAAGAAGACTCTTGTGATGGACTCTTAGGTCCTCTTAGGTGTGTGTGTGGCTCTGGGAAACTCTAAAAGAAATGGAATCCTTCAAAGAGTTGAGCGTGCCACCCTCCGGTACACCTAGGATTTTATGTTTAAGAACTATCATCCTGGAAGCTACAGTTATCTAGCAAAATGGCAAATTTTTACTAAAAATAACTTAGACTTGCAGTAGCCTTTATGAGGAACATTTCAACTAGACATGATTGCTTATTTAAGAAATGTACTTAACAGCAGGGGATCCCAAGTTGAACAAACAGAACAGGATGCCTACTTTAATTGGTATACCTCCAAAAGTCTTCAAGATCCCAAAATAACTTCATTAAAAGACCCATTACAAAAAGCCAATGAAAAATTAAAGATACAAGAGGTAGATGATAGGATGGATATGACTCCCACTTACTCTCATCTTTTTTTTTTTTTTACCTGAGTACTCACATTTAACTAATTCTCTATCTGAACTGCCTTTGCACTCTGAAGAGACCATTAGACAGTTACCTTTTAAAATAAAACTACTTGAGGTTGTAAACAAACCTCCTCAGGTATCCTTTGTTCCTTGGTCAAAGACTGAATTAAGGGCCATAGTTGAATTTTCTAAGCCTAAGGAGGAATTCCAAAAGTTTTTTGAAGAATTTAGAGGCATTATTGGGGCCTGTGTCCTCCGGGTGCCAGATCTTTATCAGCTTGTACACACGTAGGTAGGACCTAGGAACACCCAAAAGGGATGCAGGAAGCAAGATGGCAAAACCCTGAGGATGATACCTGACATCCTCAATCTTTAACAACTTGGCGACCAGAAAAACCTCAAAAAATACCAACAGAACTTTTACAAGCCCTTCCTAGAATCTCCCCTGCCTTCACCGAGTGGTCTAATATCCAGACGTGCAAACAAAAAAAGATAAATCTGTGGCATACTTTAAAACCCATTTGGAAGTCTTTTTTCTATGCCATTCAGGGTTCCATACAATAAATAAGTTCACCCAGCCTGTGCTAAAATGAGAGCAAATAGGAGGCCACCCACCTGATTGAACTCATGTCTCAGCAAAGCATTTTTTTATTTTTGTAAGTAGGCTCCACACCTAGTGTGAAGCCCAACATGAGGCTTGAATTCAGGACCTGGAGATCAAGAGTCGGTTGCCCAACCTACCAAGCCACCCAGGCACCCCTAAACTAAGCATTTTGAAAGGACCCTGGATCAAGGTTGCATGCAAAAAATCCCTACAACCACAACAGCAGCTCCAAGCCCAGAGACCCAGAACAATACCTGCTAGGGGTCCATCAAAACACTGGTCCAAAGATTGATGCCTCCACTAGGATCAGCTGGGAGGAACACTGAAAAAGAGGCTGTTCTTAAAGGTCATATGCAAATTCTTATTTGAATGCCCTTATACCTACTTCTAAAGGAGGGTTCCCATATAGAACCTCCCACAATTGATGGGACTCTCAGGAATTTGTCAGTAAACTATTACTATGGTAATTCCCTTAAACAACCATGGGGAAACTAAAATTAAAACTAACGGGAAAACTTGCCAAATTTTAGTTGATACTGGAGCTATGCTTTCTACTTTAAACCCTATCCTCATAGGAGAACAAATCCCTCAGAGTAAAAAAGGGGTTTCCATAGTGCAGATATCTCATAAAGTTCAGAGAGAATTTTTATCTCAACCAGTACAGATGACTCTGGGACCTTCGACTGAAAAACATTCCTTTTTCCTATGTGATACAACCCCAGCCAGTCTATTAGGTAGAGATCTTTCTAAATTAAAAGGGCTAATAAATTTTATGGCCAATGATGACCTCACCTTAGAATTTCCTGACCAACCTGATCTTTTATGTTCTCTACATTCTGTCTTTGTCATGAAAGAGGAAGAATTACAACAAAAGTCCTCTAATTGATTTGAGGTACACAAAAATCTGTGGGCTACTTCTAATATGGACACCGGAAGAATAAAAAGTGCAGAATCTCTAAATATTCAGATAAAACTAGACCTCTCCTGAAAGTATCTCAATATCCATTAAAGCCTGAGGCCATACAAGGCCTCACACCCATAGAGGACACTTAATCACCCAGGGGCTAATCATACCCTGTATGAGTCACTGCGATAGGCAGATCTTGCCTCAAAGGCAGGGATGGTAATTTGTCTAGGATTTGGGAGCCATTGATAAGATAGTTACTCTCCCAATAGTTCCAAACCTGGACACCCTGCTGTCCCAAGTTCCACCAGACTTGAAATGCTTCACTATTGCAGACTTCTGTGAAGTCTTTTTCAGCATCCCTGCAGACACCAAGAGCTAGTATCTCTTTGCCTTTACTTGGAACAATAGACAATCTACCTGGACAGTCATGCCTCGAGAGTTCGGTGACGCCCTTTCTTACTTTCTCAAGTTCTTAGCCAAGATGTAAGTCCCTTCCAGTTCCCTGGGAAATTGACCCTTGCAGAATATGGAGATGACCTTGCTCAGTTACCAAAGAGGCATCCTTAAGAGACTGCATTTACTTGCTGCAATAGTTAGCTGAAAGGACACACCACCTCTAAGGAAAAGTTACAATTCTCTCCACACACTGCTCATGACCTAGGTCATGATCTAAGTGCTGAAGGAATTCAGCTGTCTCCAAAAAGAATTAAGCTAATCCAGGAATTTCCTCGACTCCCAACCAAGCAAGAGCTTCATGGATTTATGGGCCCGGCTGGTTATTGCAGACTATGGGTTCCCAATTTTTCTCTATTAGCTTCCCCACTCCATGAACTTATGAAAATTTCCATCCTTGAGTCCCTTCCTTGGGACGACAAACACGAGCAGGCTTTTACGAGGCTAATAGGAGCGCTGTAAGAACAACCTGCCTTGGGGCTCACTATGCAAAAGCTTCCACTTTATTTGCACAGGAAAGGGATCATCAAGCCCTGGGAATGCTCACGCAAGAACATGGTAATAAACATATGCCAGGTGCCCATGGTAGCATACAACCTGATTAAGTCATTCATGCCTACCTCGCCCAGCTGTCTTAAGGCTATAGCCACAGCTGCGAAGTGAGTGGAGGACTGTGGCAGACTTGACCCTAGGAAATGGCGTTTATTTGCAAACACCACATGCTGTCCAAGGTCTTAATTCTGAATGGACTCAATATTTCGCTGTAAGGAGATTAACTTCCTATGAGATCCCTCTGCTTTCACCACCTACTCTACACCTTACACACTGCAACATCCATAATCCTGCCATGTTACTACCTGTACTTGAGGAAGGCAAGTCCCCTAACTGCAAGGTAATAGTGTCCCATTTTGTGACTGCTGATTTATGAGATCTCCCTCTAATCCTGATCTAATTTTGTTTGTTGATGGGTCATACTGTAGGAATGAATGAGGGAATTTACAAGCTGGTAATGCTATTACTACGACCTACTCAAAAGGGGAAACCTCCTGCAAGCTAAAATCGCCCAACAAGCAGGGCTTCATGTCCTTACCCAAGCATGCCGATTATTGGAAGGACAGACTGTTGATATTTACATGGACAGCCCGTATGCCTTTGGGGTTGTTCATGACTTGGGGATGTTATGGCAATAAAGGGGTTTTCTTACATCTTCCCCGGGACCCCATGGAAAAATGAGCAACAAGTAAGTAATCTTACTGCTATTCTTTTACTTTCTGAAATTGTTGTCATCAAAATTGAGGCTCACACTAAAGAGACTGAACCTGAGTATCAGGAAAATGCCCCAGCCAACTTTCATGCAGAGGCAGCACCGAAAGAATCTAGAAAGATTGTAGTACATGTCGATCAAGTCCGTTCTGCTTTTGCAAAAAATGACCCTCCATCGCAGTTTTGCCATCCTGAGGTCTTTGTAACATGGCAACAGTCTGCTCCTGAGCCAGAGAAATTAAGATGGGTCAACAATAACTCTTAAGTAAATGACCAGTTGGGACAATGGGAAACCCAGGATGGCTCCTTGGTTCTTCCTGGCTCCCTGGCAAACCTCATTTTTTAGTTTGTGCATTTCTTCACCCAGCATAGCGCATTTAGATGACTCAAATTATGAATCGACATTAGGTAGCGATGTTAGGAGTGAGGCGGACAGTTAAGTAGTCAGGCCAGGGTCCCCGACAAGAAAATATGGAGTCAGGACAGCTAAAATAAAATAGCACTGACATCCTGTTTTGCAGCTTAGACAGGACCACACTAGCATTCTGCTTGCAGCCTTTGCAGAAATGACTTCTGCAAAACGTCCTAACATGAGACAATTAACCACAAAAGCATCTGCCAATATCACGGGCAAGGGGCAGTTAAGACCTAAGCCCCCAGATGTCAGCCAAAAAACACCATCAGCATGTGGACAACATTAACCTAATAGGTAGACAGATACGTGACCAAAGCCCTGATTGGCACAACTCAGCACACACTGATTGCTTAAGATAGTTCCACAAAAGAGCTCTTAAAACCTCCTAAACTTAGAAACTGTGAGGGCAACCCTCTCGGGTCCCCCTCCCTGGCCGGGAGCTTTGTACTCTTGCTCAATAAACTTTGCTTTGCTGCCCAGCACTCTTCGTCTAGTCTACCTCTTCATTCTCCAAAGCGCCGTGACCAAGAACCTGGGCACTTAGGGGACACACAAATCCTGTAACAGGGAGATGTCGATAAAACTACCAAAACAGTCCGCCAGCACTGTCTGACCTGAAAAGTCTGTGATCCTGGAAAAACTACTTTTGCTCACAGAGGCTTCAGACTTCCTCCCTTTGAACACTTTGAACAGCTTCAGCTGGCTTCATTTGACTGACACTTAGTGTGGGTTATCAATATGTTCTTGTTATTATATGTGTGTTTTCCAGATGGGTTGAAGCCTTCCACTACTGCAAAGCAGATGCCCTCACAGGGACAAAGAAACTGTTAGAAAATGTGTTTCCCACTTGGGGTACACTTTCCACAATCTCCAGTGATTGAGGTACCCACTTCATTGGGAAAAGCATATAAGCTTTAAGGAAAACTTTGCAAATTTCTTGGAATTATCACTGTCCCTATTGTCCTCAATCATCAGGCAAGGTCAAGAGAACTCATGGGATTCACAAATTTAAAGTTTCTAAACTTTCCAAAGCTACTGAACTCTCCTGGCCTATGGTATTGTCTTTGGTCTTGCTGACCATTTACAGAAGATCCTCTTGAAATATAAACTCACTCCATACAAGACAGTCATTAGCAGACCAACGTCTATTGGTATACAACTTCTTCTGATCCCTTGTTCTCTCATGTTAGTATGACCAGCTACCGTATGTCTTTAATGTTTTATGTTCAAGCTAATATCAATAAAGAAGCTTTCCTGGATTCCAATTCAAAGGATCCTGTTGGTCATAGTCTAGAGCCTGATGACTGGTATTCTGGAAGTGTCAGCAGAGGAAGACAGTCTTTGAGCCTTGTTGGAAGGGACCTTACCAAGTGCTTCTGACCACTGACACTGCTGCAAAACTAGAAGGTACTGAGCCTTGGATTCATATCTTACAGCTAAAGAAGTCTCCACCTGATGTTTGGCCCTGTACAGATGCCACACATGAAACTGACAAGGAAGAGAAGTAGCTGACATTGAAGTAGCCTACTTCTGCACAAGACGCCAGATCAAGGCTTCATACTTTACCTCAACAAGAAGCCCTCTCTCCTTTTTCTTTATTCTGTCATTGGCCTGGAAAGACAATGCCCTCATCTGTATCTCCCAGGGCACTTCTAATGGGGTAATCTTTCAGATTGCTAGATTTGTCATGGTATAAGAGATCTCCTGGTCTTCCCTGTGAACACTTTCTCTATTCCCAATGTCACTGCAAACTACAATTGACCCACCTTAGAAGTATGTACCCAGTTAGACACATTTTCATATGTGAATCTTAGTACATGTGTACCCCCACATTCCCATGATTATCCAGATCAGATTTGCCCCCACTGATTTCAAGAGATCTCACTAGCCCACCTTTGTGAGGCACTTAGGATGACTTTTTATTTCAGGATAGGAGATTCTCTTCCCATATGCACTAAAAACCTCACTGACCCCTGGCTTAGGAATAAACACAAATGAGAATATGATCAGAAACCTCTCCTTAACTCTTGGAGACACTTCAAATTCCATTTCCAAGACACTAACGGCCCAGCAAAGATCCTTAGATTCTCTGGCCAAAGTTATTCTTGGTGACATAATTATCTTTCAGCTGAGCAATAAGGTGTCTGCGCTGTGGCCAACAGCACCTGCAGATCTAGGTTAACACTTCTGGGGAAGCTGAAACTCATTTACATAAGATCACTGAGCAAGCCACTCGGCTTAAAAGGAGGACTCCTTCTACAGGGGTCTTCTCCCTTTGGTTTGGGTCCTGGGGACCATGACTCCAAAGTGCACTCCAAACTTTGGGAATTATCCTGCTTACAGTTATCATAATAATCTCTCTGGCACGTTGTAGTCTCTCAAAAGCTTTAAATGCATATTTGCAGTCACTAATGACCAAGTAAATGTCTGCTTAAGATTGGAATGACAAAAAAGGAAAGAAGAGGATGATTGACTAAAAAACTGTGAGCCTGAAGTCATGACCTGTGAATATCACAGAGATTCAGCAAAAATAGGATCACCGACAGTTTTGAGAACTACAACATGGTAGCTGAGAGTGGTGCTAATGCCTTCAATCTTTACCCTGTCTCTCAGGCTGAGTTTGATCAAAAGAGGGAATTGTTAAAAAGAAACAATAGGCTCAAAATGGAGTCACTTATGTTAAGTCCCATCAAGACTTAAGACCTAACCTAACTGCAGTTTCAGTCTCTTCTTGGAGTGGAATTTTAAACCAATGAATCTAGAATTTCCTGATGGGCACTATTGAGGTCATCTGTTTAAGACCTCCTGCCATCCCCACTGAGGGAAGGTGACCTTGCCGGAAAAATCCTTTCTTTTCTTTTGCTAATAACTTCATATCCCATCCCATTTCTGCCTATAAAAGGCTGTCTGCATTTTTGTTCTTTAAGGAGTGGCTGAGAGCATGCATTCAGGGGTCAGATTTCCTTGGTTCAAATCCTGCCTCTACCACTTACTACTGGCTCTGTTAGAGTAGACAGTTAGGCTTTAACATGATACCTACAGGTCAGCAACGGGAAGTCATGGCCAGCTCTCCAGAAGATCAGAGGCCTTTCCTGGCAGCACTCCACAAGAAGCCGGATCAAACCAGACAGGCCCAAGGTGGCAGATGCCATGACAGGAAACCCTTGACCAAATTAGGAAGAAGTGCAAAACTCTGCTTCCCTGCTCCAGTAACTACTCTGGCCCCAGTTAACAACTGTTGATAAAAGCTAGAAACCCAAACCCTGTGGGCACAACCCGTGCTCTCACTCTCTCTCTCTCTCGAGCAGTCTCGTATCTTGAAAGTGTACTTTTCACTTTAATAAACTTTCCCTTTTGTGTTATTCATCCACTGTGCTATGTTGCATGTCTGTCTTGGAATTCATTCTTGTGACAAGATCAAGAAAATTTGCCAACTCCTTTGAGTCTGTCTGGGTCGAGTCCCCAAGTCCCAGAATCTCCCCAGTTCACCTGCTAATAGCTCTGTGACCATGAACAAGTTACTTAATCTTACTGTACTCAGTTTCCTCATCTGAGACATGAAGATAATCATAGCCCCTACCTTGTAGGGTTATGAGAATTTAATTAGGAAATGTATGAGACTCTAGAAGGATGTTGGCACAGCCTAAGTGCCCACACATGTTAGGTGCTCTTGGTGCAGCCCCAGTACACACTGATCTAAGCTTCTCACACCCTACACTTAATGCATTTCTCACAGAGTATCTGCAGCATGTAACTTCCAACTTCCTATTATTTCTATTGAAATGATCCCTTCCCAAGCAGAAACCCTGTTTGTCTATATCCCCCATAGCCTTCTGCCTGGCATAATGCTATGCAGATGAGAGTTACAGGTGACTGAGCAGAAGAGAACAGAATTCAATGAGTGAAACTGAGTTGAAGGTTCTTACTCATTGGCCCCATATCATCTGCCCCGAATTAAGTACAAGTGCTGAAAGTCATTTTTGAACTAGAAGGGACCTTAGGAATCATCTAATTGGATCCTTCATTTTACAGAGATCAAGGGACTCACCCAAGGTCACACAGCCAGTTAGAGTCAGAGCTGGGAATGGACTCTCTTGGGAACAAAGTCTGGCATGCTTTCCACTGTGCACTGGAAAAGGAAACCTGTGTATTATTTCCAATACATAACCAAATTCTGACCACATGTGTGACTTAGAGGAAGTTTATGGGTGATGGTAGGAGATAAACTTAGCAGATGTGCACTCACCATGTAGAGAAACTCATAGAAATAACAAACCACTGTTGTCATGTAATTCTGACCAGGTCATCTTTTAGACTTGGCAACCATATGATTCTGAGGTATAGGGGTTATTTATGTTAATAATTCACATTACTATATTTCTGGCAATTCTAATCATACTAGGTAGAGCAAGCCAGCCCATCAGCACTTCTCTGAGTAGCATGAAAACAAGATCCCCCAGCTCTGCTTAGCTCAATGCTCAAGGCCACATCTTTAGGGAAGAATAGCCCCTGGAAGAGGAGTGGCAGAAGACAATGGAGCCAGCCTCCACCACCCTTGTTAGGAAAACAAGCTGTGGGTTACTAATCTGTGGGCATACGGCCACAGTGAGGGTATTATGGCCGAGTTATAATAGTGAATGCAGAGCCCGTGGGCCAGGCCCCATTCATACCCTGCACAAGGAATTCACAGCAGAGAGAGATCCACCAAATCTCGCATCTTGCTAACATTTTCAAGGTGCCCACTCACACTCATGCCACTTGGATGGTGAATCTGGACAAGCCTGAAGAAACAGACTGCCTTCTTGAGACTAGAGGGGCGTTGGGATTTGGATTCAAGCCTAGTTTACTTTTACTAAAAGCTGCACAAACTTGAAAAACCCCTTAACCTCTCTGGGTGTAGCCCAATCATATATAAAATGTAGGATCCGGGCTGAATCAGTGGTTCCCCAAGCTGATAGCATAGGCTGATCCCTTGGGGAGGTTTTATGCTCTTCTTTCCACATCTCTCCATTTGATCCTCAAGGCCAGTCTCCTGCATTCAATTAATGCATTGAGTAATTAATCACACAACGAATTGATCTGCCTCTCTAGCCCTTGCTGACAGCTACCTTCTCTCCTTCCCATCAGTCTCCGCATACTCACACTTGACTACAAACTGTCCATAGTTGCTTTGTTCTTATATATGGAATGTATGTCATTTATCCCACTAGTTCAAAAGCTTCTGTGGTCTGGACCACTTCTGTTTGTTTGCTTTGTTTTGTTTTGTTTTTTTCACATATGCCTTCCTGACACAGTGGACGATCTTTACAAATTAGGCCACCGGTAATTCTATCTGGCACGTACTCTGCTCAGCTGAACACCTATTAGTCTCACGCTGTGACACACGTGCCCCTTGTCACCCCTCCTGCTTTTATACATATGGTTGTGGTCCGCTGTCTTCCCCTGGGATGGCCACCAGCTGATCACATATCTTGTACCATTTCATGAGCCACCTATGTAAATAAATGTATATGGGCATATTCTCTCATATCAGTTTTGGTTGGTACACAGGGTTCCACATCTTGCTTTGTCCCAGCTACTGTGTCAAGTTCATAAAGAAGAGCAAGGTTCTAATGAGGAAGTGTGACCTTGCACCACCTGACCTCCCCTCTGAGGCAAGTGAGGCATCATGGAACCTGGCTACGAAGAGGTAGGGTGGGGTCGGAATTAAGGCATTAAACTGTAGGATGTGATCTGAAAGGCAGAATCCAGGGCAAAGTCAAAATTAAGCCCCAAAGACCATCTGAACAAAGGGTCTGCACAGTAAAACACCAAGCAAGGGGAGGGGAGAGGATCCCCAGGCCCCAGGGCTGAGTGAACAGTTTGGGAATGTAGGATGGTAAGAGGTGACAGCCGAGGATCTGGGCAGATTCCCGAGGGCTGTGACTTCACACCTGCCCACCTGCAGCCAGCAGCTGTGCCAGAGGATACTGCTGTTAGGGGAGCCAGGCCCGGAACCTGGAGGCAAAGCTCTAACATCTCACTTTAGCTGGTTTTTATAATGTGCCATTCTATACAGTTATATACCCGTGAACATAAAATGGCCCATTTTATAGTTTATCCTTTATTCCCCTTTTCTTGCTTCCTCTTCTGATATACCTTTCAAAATGGTTTTATTTACATTTTGCATATTTAAATACTTGGCAGAAGATGATCATGCTACGTTAACACCCATTTTCAGTTTTTGCACATTAAATCCCACATCTCACACGTACATACATTTTTTTTTTGTATGTGGTAAGTATACATATTTTTTTTAAAATATTTTATTTATTTATTTGAGACAGAGAGAATGAGAGAGAGAGAGCACATGAGAGGGGGGAGGGTCAGAGGCAGAAGCAGGCTCCCTGCCGAGCAGGGAGCCCGATGCGGGACTCGATCCAGGGACTCCAGGATCATGACCTGAGCCAAAGGCAGTCGCTTAACCAACTGAGCCACCCAGGCGCCCGGTATACATATTTTTTAAAGCAGGGTTTCATTTGTAAAATACAGGCAATCCCTTAATGTTATCCTATAAACAATGCTCCATTTTGCAACAGAGTCTCCAAAATTATCATCAAAAGTAGTGCTGTGATATTCCTATAGTGTCTTTGGTTTGATGCATTAACTCGACTTTACTGTAATCTTACTATATTTTAATACTGTGCAACACCTCTGGGATAATCAAACCCAGCCTTATCAGAATGCTCAAGAAATTAAATGTTTTGGTTAACAAAACATTCTTTTTAAATAAGAGCAAGAAACATTTTCCCCAAAACTGTGTAATTCACTTCAACCCATTTCTCCACCTTAATGCCTAGTAGACTGGGGGTAGCTGGATCTTCAGGTACTCAGTCCTGTGAGTCTGATGTCAGTAAGCACACCACAGCATTACAGACATCTAGAGTTGGTACAAGGTTGAGTAAATGTCTACAACAATTTTTAAAAACAAAATTCTTGAAAAACTGGCTGTTTTTCTTCTACAGTCTTCTGAATAAAAATAGCTTATCTTTATTGAGATGGCTTACTGTGCATGCCAAGCTTTACTTGCATGACCTCATTCTATCCTGACAACACCACAATGCGGCTGGTTCTATTATTGCCCTCCCCACCCATGTCCTGAATGGAACAGAGCTGTGTTTTTCTGCAACCTGAACACTGTCAGAACACCTAGTACACCCAGAGAAGTCTTGTATCCGGCCACCCCCACCAATCCATCTCTGGGGAAATGTTGGAAGGCCTGGCACTGGCGCCATTGAGTCTGGGAAGAGAGAGCTGGACAAGCTTTTTTTTTTTTTTTTTTTTTCTCTTTTGAGTAGGCTCCATGCCTAGCAGGGAGCCCAGTGTGAGGCTCTCACAACCCTGAGATCAAGCAAGACACCTGAGCTGAGATCGAGAATTGGATGTCTAACCAACTGAGCCACCCAGGCGCCCCAACAATTTACTTTTAATTCAGCTGTTTTCTGCGGTAGAAATCAATTTGAAGGAAAGCATCAGAGTTTGGCTGCAATATATGCTTCTATTTCCCACTGCAGATTGGACCCAAACGGCACATCCAGGTAAATCCAAAAGCCAAAGGAGAGCCCCAGAATTTTCATGAAACCTCATCATTTGTTCTGCTCAGAAAATAAAGCAAAAGGAGCTTTGAAGTGAGTTTGAATTAAAAAGAAACCTGCACAACCATATGAAAGTACTTACTGCCTCTGAACTGTATACATCAAAATGGTCAATATAATTGTAACGGTCAATTTTGTGTTACATTTATTTGAATAACATAAATCAAAGAAAAAAAAGACATCTTGCTCAGTACCCTAGAATATTACTCACAATATTTACCAAAATCTGTGCAGATTCCTTCTCGACAGTGGGATTCTGCTGTTTATAAACACTTCTAAACATCCTTCTCTTTTTCTTTTATAATGTCCTCCAGACCACACTCCTTTGAGACGCTGTAAAGGATTAGATTGGCCTGGCGCCAGCAGCCTGCTTGGGCTGCTCTCCTGTTGTGCTGTCTGTGGGTGGAGTGAGCTGTTGCCCACTGTGGTGGAGGGAGAACCCAGATGCCCTCCCTTCTTTCTGGAAGCTATTTATTGTTATCAGAGGCACCAGCCATCAAAGAGATCTCCTGTGCCCCACCCACTCCTCCCAACTTGAAGTTCTTGACTGGAAAATGCTAACATCCGACCAGACACACAGAAACATCCTGAAAGACAATGCCTGGGCCCTGATTTTCTAGGGAGGAGAGCCAGGGTTTCCTTATGACCACATCAGCCCTGCTTGTTTTTAAGGCTCTGACAGTGCTAACAAGCTAGCTTAAATCTACAGCGTCTGCTTGTTCTTACCCAACACTGACTTATATTTAAGCCATCATCTAGGCCACCTACCCTAAGTTTCTTATTTTCTTCCCTGGCTCAGCACTGTGCCAAGATTCCCCTGCTCTAAACTCTGAACGTGTATTATGAGAGGTATAAAATGTTTCCAGAAAAGATGGAAATGGGTTATGTTGACTGCCTAGTAGAGGTTGATCAGATGGTCCAGAATATTCTTATATTCATGTTTTTTTATAGTATCAACAGAAAAAAAAAGCATTTTTTTTTTTTTTAATTTGTAAAGAAAGCTTAGGTACAGAATGTATCTGTAGACCCCAGTTTGTGGAAAATGGGTGTGAGGTGCATGGAGGGAAAGTGGGTATACCTGACACGGGGAAGTGATGTTGTCTTTCTCCTAAAGGCAGTGAGGAGTAATACCCCTCACAGTGTGGTGTATATATCCCTCTGTACTTTCTATGTGTGTCTATTTATGAAGGCTTTAAGTCAACAGCTCATAATGCCCTTACATTTCCCACTAACTTCCTCAGCATAACTGACAAGGCTCTATGCAGGCTACCTCCTGCTTACCCTCCAGCATCATCTCTCCGTGCTCACCTCCTTTCTGCTCCACTACCTCGGGCTACCCCATCTTCTCCCACCACTCTCAATGTTCCTGGTGCTATGCTCTCTCAGCTCCAGGCAACGCCTTATGCTGTTCTCTCCTTCTGGAGCTTTCTTATATTCTTCTTCTATCCCCTTCTTTACCTGGTTAACTCTTATCCTTCAGGTATTAGCTTGAGTTTTCTCCTCTCTGACCCTGTGCTTCTGCTAACAAGGCATTCACACAACTATATATTAAAATTGCTTATTTAATAGTGTATTTCCTTATAATTAAAAGCTCTACGGATATAGACGTTGTGTCTATCTTGGGCACCATTGTAGCTCCAGCATATACCTAGCATTGGACCTTGAATATCATAAATGCTTAATAATAACAACAACAACAACAATAATTGTTGGAAAAGAAGAAAAAAAAATTAAGGGAGGGTGGCAGTGGGAAGACGGACAGTCAAAAAGCAGGTGAGCAGGAGGGGGACAGGCAGAGGAGTCAGGAAACAGAACAGTCAATAAATGATACCAAATACAGTCAGAAAAATATCCTTGCTGTTTCCAATCTCAAAAGAGAGTGGAGATCTATGGGATCTGGGATGCACTGAATCTGGAATTAAAATGTGAGTCAATTTCAGCACCTAAAAATACAGAATCTTCACATTACTATTAGCCCCTAAAGCACTACCTAAACTGTTCAAGTGCCCAGTGCTCTGGGAAGACTCAGCAGGACTCAGCACTACCCATTAATTTATCCTGGTGTGGGCACATGAGCTTACCAATGCCCACCCTTTTTTTATTTGTTAGGAAACTGAATTCTAGATTGCTTAAAATAGAACTTGAAACTGTGACCACTGAGTAGCCTAAAAGAATGAAAGAACCATCAGCACAAATGCGCCATCATTTTTCCTAACCGGTCTTCCTTTGAAATGTTTCTTTTACTGGTGAAAGGAAGAGAAGTGTAACGCAGCTGAAACCTGCCATCTAGTGGGCCTTCTAATGACATGGATTCGCCGATGTGAAGGGAGCGAGCATCACAGAACAGGAGGCCTGGAAGAGGCCCACAAGCACACCTCATCTCAGGTCATCCTTGGGGGTGGTCAACATCCACCTTTGAGGATGAAGGGTCATTTATGGCCTTCTGACAGAGCTCTTCTTTCCAAGTAGCCCAAGGTAATGTTTTCACATTCTGATATCCAAAAGGTTAACAGAAATGAATGTGAAATTTCGATCACTTTCAATTCAAAGCTATCCTAGCAAGAAATCAGTGCCCCCTTTGGAAAAGCATATAAGTTTTATTAGTTTTATTTCTGTTTTGAGCCTTAATTTTAGAAATCAGATTTATAAGTCAAGTACCCAAAAAACTAAAAAAAAAAAAAAAAAAAAAAAAAAAAAAAGAGAAAGAGGGGGGAGGGGGAGGAAAAAAAAAAAAAAAAGGAGTAGTAGTAGTTGTGGTCATCATCAACAACAAATCTATCTTCCCTGAAGCTACTACCTCTGTGAGGCCAAGAGTGGTCTTCGGTCTAAATGTGTCCCATAAGACATAGCTCAGGGCACTTGTGCAGAACAGCAGCTCCATGTCGGGAACCAGAAGGCCTGGGGTTTAAGGCTCACGCTGCTGTTCACCCATTGTCACTCAGGACCAGCCATCTACCTCCCATGATTCTCAGTTTCCTCATTTGTTAGAAAGAGGCACTTAAGCATAACAACTACTAAGGTCCCTTTGATCTCTCAAGTTCCATGAACTTGTTCCAGAGTTAACAGGTCTCATGACCCCAGGGGCCTGATTTTCGACCGACTCTATGCTCAGCGCCCAGCACCATACTTGCACTGAGATACTGATGGAGGGCCTGAGTATACTGGTGAATAAGCAGATGCCACTTCCGCCAAGCTGACAGCCGAGTGAGGGACACAAACATAAAACAGCAATTGCACCATTGGTGATGAGGGCTTCAGTGAGGGCGTGTAACTGGGCCTAGCAGAGGGCGGGGCTGAAAGGACAGGACGGGCCTGGGTCTGAAGATTGGTGAGCAGCTTTTCCAGTATATGCCTTACAAGCAAGAAAACTCAAATGGGCAAAGGCCCAGGCAAGAAGGAGACTGGCCCATCTGGGCATCAGAAAGAGTCCCCAGAGCCTGGGTTGTGAACAAGAGAGTGAAGTGAAATGAAACAGGAAGGAAAGGCAGAGGCCACATTATGCATGGCCTTGTGGGCCATATCAGGAGTTGCAACTTAATTCTAAGAGCAACAGAATTGCTCTATCAAAGGGCTTGAAGCAGAAAAGTGACAGGACCAGATGTGCTTTTGTGAAAGATCTGACTGCTGTGTAGAAGATGAGGTCAGGTTCAAGATTGGATGCAGAAAAGCTAGTTACAAGATTACACTGTAGTCCATGTAAGAGACAAGGGTCATTGCTGCCATCGTGGAAAGAAGGAAGATGCAAGAAATCACTGAATAGCATCATTTGGGCATCCAGTAGTAGTTGATTGGATGTGAAAGTAAAAGGAAAACATCCAAGATGATTCCAGGCTTTTGGTTAAGGGCAACTGGGTAGAATTAGTGCCATTCGCTGAACTGAAGGACACAGGAGGATGATCGGGTGTGGAGAAGACTTATGAGCTCAGTTTCAGATAGTTCAGTTCAGAGAAAGTCTCAGGCAGTTGAGCAGGCTGCTGGAGAGTCAGATCTGGAGCTCAACGGAAACATTTAGGTCTGCCATATGATCAGTGGAGGGCATTTGGTAGCATCTAATGAGAAGAGAAGACACAGAACCAACATTTAATGTCTGGGAGAGTGGACGATGAAGAGCTGGTGAAGCAAACTTCAAGGAGGGGCCCATGAGGCAGGAGGAAAACTGGCAGAAAATGATGCTGTGGAAGCCAAGAGCAGAGCGTTCCCTTCTGTTGAATGGACCTGGTGGGGCAAGTCACATGGGGATTGAAAAGAAAACTCTGTATTTAATGACCTTGACCTTGGTGATTAAATGCATGCAGGAGTCAGGTGGTCTAGGTGGAGGGTGATAGGAGAGGGCAATGGAGACGATGAGGGTAGAGAGAGACTCTTCCAAGGGGCCTGGTTCTGAAGGTGAGAGAGGAAGGTGGCTGGAGGACACACAGGGGCTAAGGTGGGATTTCGTAATATGGAGAAGGCTTATGGAAGGGATCCCGTTGAGAAGGGGAGGTTGAAGATGCCAAACAGGGAGGCAATAACTGATATCTCAAGGCTCCCGAGAAAGCACAGAAGAGTGAGATCCAGGACACAGGCAGAGTTTGACCTTAGTCAGGAGGAGGAACCCTTCCTCCACTATAACTGTCAGAGTAGGGAAGGAAGGGATGTGATAAGATGAAGTCGAGGCAATCCAAAGACTCCAATTTCTCAATAAATTAGGTGAGAATTTCTTTAGCTCAAAGGAGAGAGATGGAAAAGATCAGAGGTTTAGGAAGAGAGAAAAAGTGAGCTCTCTAGAGAAACCTATCTAGCATTGCCAGACACAAGTGACGTGACCATTGTCTAATAGCTCCCATCCAGCCAGCTGCATGCTCTTCTCCACCAGTGTTCAGTGACCAAGTGTGGGCAAGAAGAAGTGGGTGAACAGGTTCATCTGGGTCGGAAATTTCCAAGAAGGAATAAAGGAAAAACAGAGGACAACATAACTTACTTAGGATGGATTCAAGAGGTTGGTAGAAACAACAGACCCTAAAGTCTAATGAGCATAGGAGGGGACAAGATGGATAAAGAGGGAGAAGTTCCTGGGGATGGGGGTGGGGGTGCAGCTGACAAAATGGCTCCATAAGGTGAAGCAAGAATAGGCTCTGAGACAGTGGGGATGGATCCAAGGTGGCACAGCACCCTAGATATAAAACATATTCACATTTTGTTATCACTCTCCCCCCCATAGTCACAGTGTACACGTCTGCACTAAGTGTATTTATCTTTGCATGTTGAGTGAACAAATGCATGCCCAGGAACTGGCTTCTGAAATGATCACTAAACCCCTAGGGAAACCAAAAACTGTTTCCCGAGTTTTGGTGTGTGTCAGGCACTCTTCAAGGTGCTGGGAATCTGATGATGAACCAAACAAACATGGTTATTGCCCACAGTGGCTTACATTTTCATGGGGGAAGATGGGCATAGGCCCCAGATTACAAAGAATTGATCAATTAAATGAGAAAGGAAAGAGGTGTACCGTATTTTCTGGATCTTCTATATTACAACATTCTCTGATTGGAGTCTCGATCAGAATTAACTGCCCCAAAAGATCACCTGATGATCATGCTTGAGAAATGTACACTGCTTAGTAATGATTAGTTGCAATTCATTGAACATTTGCCATGGGCCAGGCAGCACTTACATTAGATAATATAATCTCCATATTCCAGATGAGGAAAGTGGGTTCTAAGCAAATTGCTGATCAAAGATCACTTTGCTGGCTAGTGGTAAAGCAGGATTCAAATCTAACTATGCCTCTGCCTGACCTCTCTGTTCCCTAACCCATTCCCTCTTCTGGTCAGAATCTTGATGGACAAATGTGGTAGCATTGTGAACTTTGTTCCAGAAAGCTACCAAAATTGCTTAAAATGACCAGGCTTTGTTGGAAGCACACCTGGGGAACTTCCAAACCCAAAGCTGTCAGAACACTAGTAAGAACTCATTCCACAGGAAAAAGAACACAAGATGAATACTTCTCCTCTATCCAAAGGTACCACATTCTGGGAAAGATGTCAAGAGTCAATATGTTGAATCTCTGGTGTCAAATAAATCGTGATTTTGTTGTTGTTTGAAATAGAGTTATGACTAGATGTTTTTCACATTTTTCACATTTTTTGGTAAAGTCCTTGGGGGCCCACATCTGTCTTTACTTTCTTAAAAAGCCCTGACTCTGCTTTGAATACAATTTAATGTTACAAAGTCAAAATTGGGGTTTTTAGCTCTTAAATATTTCTCTTCAATTCAGATTCATGTTCACTTTACTTTGAGTCCTTAAGATATTTTCAAACATATTGTGGCTAATACAACTTCGAAAATACTTCTAGAAAATATTATATCTTCAAGGGCCAAATCATCTAGCTTTAAAATATTGTAAGTCAAAGATTAACTGTTCAGAATGATTTAAAATAGCTCAATTCTGTTTTTTTGAAAAAGTGTATAAATCTCACTTTAGAAATTAAATCATTTAAAAGGTAGTAAATGGTAGTAAATCTTTCCAGATCTGTCCCAAGCAGGGGATGCACACACATACTTTAATACATACATACAAACACACACACACCACTCTTCATCCAACCCAATATTCCTCAAGGAAAACTCTACACTATTACATCTCCCAAAGCCAGAAGAGTATCTTCAGAATAAAATATGAGTCTTAATACAAGAGGTAGAGAGATGGAGAGATACTACTTGTATATATTTCGATTTATTTATTCTCTAAGGTGTATGTGTGTAAGAAGGGGAAGAAGATTGTCTAGTCATCCAATAGCTAAAGCTAAATGCCAAGGACTCAGTTAAGCCCTGTGAAAAACACAGATTAAAAAAAAGGAGACATAAGCATAAAGAGAGATCAAAAGAGGATGCACCCCGGGATATGGGAAAGCGAACCCCAGGAGGTGGGACCCAGCCTTCCCTGAGAGAGCCACACGCAGGCTGAAGTTAGCCAGGTGAAGAGGGGCCTCAGAGGGAGCAGGGCACATTTGATGATCTTACAGGAGCCCAGGCTAGTGAAAGCAGATACTAATCTAGAGATTAGAGGTGACGCTAGAGAGATTCTGAGTTCAAGGAGGATCTCATCAGCCAGGTGAAAATGTTGGACTTTATCCCCAGTGGAGCCCTACCCGTTAAGTAGGGGAAAGGCATGTTCAGATCCACATTTTTAAGACCTCAGCCCAGTGGCAGTGAGAAGGAGCCCAGGAGGACATCTGGGTGTGGTTACTGTGGATTGGAGGTGAGTGGCCACATTGTGGTTGGACAGGTTCACGGATTAAGAGAATGTGGGGGCATGAGGGGAGTTAGGGCTGGGGGAGGCAAGGGTGCTCCCCAGTTGAGTGTCCCAGCCGCTGAGTACATGCCGGTGTCCTGGAGGGAAGGGAAGATGTGCGGGGGTGGAGTTTGTGTGGAAAATGAACCTGTCAGGAACACACAGAATTTTTGATGCCTGAGATGCTCATTCTTTCTCCATTCAAGTCATTCCAGACAATATCCTGCATGGATTCCTTTTCCTGAATCATATGAAGAAAAAGCTGGAAAGAATCTTAGAAATCATGTAGTTGGATTCCCTTCATTCTGTGCATGAGAAAATGGAGACCCAGTGATTTCAGCGGACCCCCCTGCAAAGATGCACTGGACCCCCAGCCCCTAAGGCCCCGGGGTCCTCCCAGGACCCACTGAAGTGTGGTCCATGTTCTTGGTTTTTTTTTTTTTAAAGATTTTATTTATTTATTTATTTGAGAGAGAGAATGAGATAGAGAGAGAGAGCATGAGAGGGGGGAGGGTCAGAGGGAGAAGCAGGCTTCCCGCTGAGCAGGGAGCCCGATGCGGGACTCGATCCCGGGACTCCAGGATCATGACCTGAGCCGAAGGCAGTCGCTTAACCAACTGAGCCACCCAGGCGCCCCCGTGTTCTTGCTTTTTAACACTTTTCCTAAACATCACCTTAACCACTTTTCCTGCGCAAGAAACACAGGCTCCAGAAGGTACTCATTCCAATGTGGCCCTCTCACCAGCTGAGGCTCTGAACATGAACCGCACATACTCAGGAAAGTAAACACAAACCAGAAGCAGTTGAAAAGTTCAAAATCAGTGTAAGTTGGCTTCTCCTCAACGTGCTTATAGGCATCTCCTGTTAGGTCATTTCGGTTTTCAATATGATTACATAAAAAAATAACAGAAAGCAGTGATTGGGCTCATTATTTTTACGGTATGAATTCTTCAATATCTATGCATCATGGTTTCAATTATTTGTCTTTTGGCTTCCTATAAAATTTCACCATTTTAACCCATGTGGATAGTATTTGCAATAATTTAAAAAAAACTGGACAAAGAAATAAAATCTATGGCTTTTGTTCATTGAGCTTTCATTTTTTTATAGGCTATTAGGGTGAAGTGGTGGATGGCAGAAACAATGCAATATTTAACACTAAACCCTTGACCAACGCAAGTAAAAATAAATAAATAAATGCTCACCTGAGGCGAGAGTCCTTAAAGGTGTCAAGATAGGTGGGATAACTCCATTCAATCTTGTTCCCTTTACATCGAAGCTCTAGAGTTTGCCCTGCCGTCAGACTCAGGGTCGCAGCAGGTTTCTGGAAGCGGCCTTTATCCATCATATGTATCATTATAGACTGCGTCTTTGGTGTGACATCAGCTGCATCCCTGTCCTTTATTTTAGGAATTTTGGGTTTCACCTTTTTGTTGGTAGGCTTGATTCTATTCTCTCCCGGCTCCTTTGGACGCTTGTTCTTGGGAGGCTGTTGGTCAGTAACTAGTACAAACGTGAGGAGAGAACAATGCACTCAAGTCGTAATGAACCAGAGGATTCCACACCTAAAACAGGCAAATTTTTGAAACTCTTCTCCTACATGAAAATTATTTTCAGGAATAATCATTATTTTCTTGGTTTATTCCTTAGTTGTAAAACAATAGTCACTGAGAGGGAAGATATTTCAGTTTCAAAGATTTTATTCAAATTCAGCAAAATATTGCACATATGAACTAAAACTCACACTTACCAAACAACAAGACTATTCCTTATAGTTCACCCTGTCTCGCAATGTCTAAGGGGTCACAGAGAAGGGCAAAGCCCTTCAAAGGCGCTCAAGGCTGTTTTCCATCCTTGCGGTCTTGGGGCTCTCATTGATCATTCTGAATTTACTGTTTAAATGCAGGAATATGTCATCTCCAGGGAATGCAGACACAAAATGAACCATAAGCACACTCAGAAGAGTCCAAACCACTACGAACTCTCTCCTAAATGAGTGTGCACAGTGGAGTCTGTGTGTACCTGGGTGGACAACGTCCATATATAATACAAAGCTTAGGAAGGAGTAAGTCCTAAACCTGTGCTCATTTATTTTTTACTTTTTAGTTTTAGTTTTTAGAGATTTATTTTAGAGAGAGAGCACATGCATGAGCCGGGGGAGGGGCAGAGGGAGAGGGAGAGAGAGAATCTCAAGCAGACTCCCCGCTGAGTAAGGAACCTGACAGGGGGCTCATCCCATGACCCTGATCATGACCTGAGCCAAAATCCAGTTGGCTACTTAACCAACTGAGCCACCCAGGGGCCCCAAACCTGTGCTCATTTAAAACTTCCACATAAGTTATTAAAAGCTCAACAGAAACTGTAGCAATGGTTTAGAACTTAGCCAACAAAATATTTTGGGGTGAAGATTATTTGATCACCAACACTGTTGATAATCCTGGCAAAGGGTGATAATAAAAAAGCTGACCTACTTTGAGTCCATTTTATTTCTGTTTTTCCTTTCTCTATAGACAGTTCACCCCTTATTGCCTGCATCCAGGGAGGAGGGCTCTTGCTTCCCTTCCCTTGTTATGCCTCTGGGCTCCAGAAACCTCAAATGTCCCACATGCCTGCACAGCCTTGGACTTGTGTCCACCCAGCAAGGACAAGAAGAAAACCAAGCAGTTTCAGTTTGCCCTTCTGCCTGCATGAACTCAAGGGCAACCTCACTATATACCCACAAAATTACCAAATATCCCAACTTACAGGGTCCTGAGAGTCATTTAGGTAAAATTCTCATGTTATAGGTTTAAAAAATTAAGGAGACCCTGAAAAGTTAAGTTGCACACAGCTGGTTAGGAGCAGAATGTAAGAGTAGAATTGAAGTCTTCTGACTCTTATTCCAAGTGCTTATTTCACTATACATAGATAAATATCCTGTATATATTTTGAATAGATAGCCACACAAAGCTTGGCCAACTGAGGGAATTGCAGAGCCAACTGAGGGAATTGCAGGAAAAGTGATAAATCAGGAGAAAATCTTTTCCTTTTTGATGTATTTATTTATCTAATAATACCCTGGTGTACTTAAGACTTGGGGTGGCCAAAAGTATGAAGACATTGAAATTGGGATCAAGAAATAGAAAAAAGGTAAGAGTTGCAAGCTCATATACCAGTGGGCCAGGCAGGTGACCAAACAAGGTAAGCCAAGTGGGCCTGGTGAGGCCATGCCCTCCCTAAGGGACAGATCCTCCTGCTTCAGGAGACCCCTGTTTAAGAGAGTACATGCCCACACTTGCTGAATCTGATAACCTCAAAGGATGGCAGAAATGCAGATTTCCTGATTTGTAAATATCAGAAACTCAATTTTCAGAAACTTCATGTTTGAATCCCTGAGGTTAGAAGTCAGGTAGTAATTTTCCTTGAAGGGGTGAGAGCCCAGGAGGGTACATGAGGGCAATTTCCAGGAACAGTCTCTCTTGATCTGGGCTAGTTACAGGCGTGTGCACAGTTTGTGAGCATTTCATGGAGCCATACTCTTACGTACTAAAGATTCAGCTGATCTGGACTCAACTGCGTTGATAAACTTGGCTTCCTTTGCATGTCGCCCTTTGCCCTTTGAAACAGGAGCCATTTAGATTCCACTTTTAGTTCAGCTGAGCCAGACTCTGGAACCAATCCCACTCTGAACCCAGTATCAATCAACATCAACTCCTCAGCATGCTGCCTTCTTTGGGCTTGTATGTCTTGGTGCCTAAGCCCTGTTCTTTTCCATGACTTCAGGGCCAGTTGAGACCCCTCCTTCTTTCCATAGGTCTGAGTCTCTTGTTATTTCCCATCCTTCCTCTACTCTAGCTTCTCTGGGTCATGCGCCCTGCTGAACTTCTTCAGTCCTTCCAGGGAGCAGAGTTGTGTTCTTGAGCACCAGTCTCCAAGGCGAGTCCCCAGTGCCTGCTATTGAACCTGCTGTTTGCCAAGTCTTCCCCTGATCCAGCACATTTGGCTTATTTACCCCCAAAGTTCTAATGACAGAGGAGGGTGGGCAGTGGCACACATGCACATATTTCCCCAGCCTTCTAGAAGGAGAAGCACCGTAACCACTGGGAACATATTGGATCACCATGAGCACGCTAATCCAGCAACATCAGTTGTGAACATAAATTTCAGTTTTGCAATAAAGGAAAAATCACAGTACTTTACTTAAGGTAGAAAATTAAAGTGTACCATTAGACATCCATCATCTGTGCCCCACAGGTATTTTGATCACACTGTGCCTATGGGATTCATGGACTTCTGGGTTGAAGTCTAATTTGATGTATTTTCTTTATCATGTAACAGGAATCCAAGCTATCAGAAAGGACCACAACTTTCTGCAAATCCTATGGAATTTAGACAACCAGTGCAACTCACTTGACTTCTAAGCTCTCAGATACTGTGGGACTCTGTTACTCAGGAACATTAGATTACCTAATTATGGATATTATGCATCCAAATGTGGTATTATCCCTGCAAAGTAATCTGACTTGTTCACCAAATAGACAATATCAACTGATCTAACTGTATAGTTGGTCCAGCTGCCTGACTGATGGAATTGGTCCATGGTTTGATAAAAATGACAGCCAGCCTACCGACCCCATAAGGCATCCAGACGGACCTGGGACTGAGTGATTCCCAAATTCCATGTCTAACTTCTTAAAGAATATGACTTTTCTACCTATGTAAATTATTTTCCTATGGTCTAAAAAATCATATTATAGATAAATAAAAGTGAAAGCCCATTACCATTACATTTTTGAGATGATAGCATAGTAGTATATTTTACAGAGAAGTAGGTGGTAAAATTCACAAATCATTAAATGCCATTATTGACTTCAGGTCCTAGCTGTCACTTACTAGGTGTGTGACACTGGGAAGTTATCTATCCTCTCTCTCAGCTTGTTCATCTGTAAATTGAGAATTATATGTTAATAATGACTAACTCATCAATTGTTGTGGGGATTAAATGAGTTAATACGTTTAACATACTGAGAATAGTGTCTGACCCATAGTAAATAAGTGCTAGCTGAGTGCTACTTGCTATTTTGTGGTTGTCTTGTGACAATGTCTCATGGTGATCTCCATGATAAATTTGTAATGGAAACAAAGCAGTTATTCTTCTTCCTAATTTACAGGTGAAATAATTGAGATCACAGATGCCAAGTAGCTCACCCCAGTCACTAAGAAGCTGGCAAAGAAACAGACCCTTGGATGCCAGGTCTAGAGTCTTCTCTGGTTCATGCTATTGTCTTTTGATTCACTTAAAGACATGTTGTAACAGTTTCTTTCCTTCTTTCCTCCTCCCCTCCTCCTCCTCCTCCTCCTCTCCCTCCTCCTCCTCCTCCTCTCCCTCCTCCTCCCCCTTCCTCTCCCTTCTCCTCCCCCTTCCTCTCCTTCTCCTTCTTCTTCCTCTTCTTTTGCACAAACCTCATGCATAGCACCCTTGTCTAAATGGTTTCTTTGTGTGATATGCCCCAGGCTTTGACAAGAATTTCCAAATCAAACAGAACATGATTCCAGGAAGAAGAGTACAAACTTCCTGGAAGGGCTGGTTTTGCTTTTCCAAGGCATACATTAGAATCCCTAAGTGAAGAGACACTGAAAAGCCTGTCTCCAAAATAAATGAATAAATGTTATAAAACAAGAAGTAAGCAGGACAAAGGACTGTAATCCTTCAGTACTAATTGAGGATTGCAATCAAACCTTTAAATAAAGGTGACCTATTAACCTCTCTAATTCTGTAGAATTATGTTGGAGGAGTTAAAAAAGAAAAAAACCAAATTCACTAGCAGAATCACTGACAGCTGCTCAGAGGAGGACTAGATATGAATACAGTCATTAATATAAAGATCTGTAGCTGTTTGCCTTTTTTTCCCCATGGACAGTTAAGGATAAAGGTCTGACGTGAGGGTCACATGAAAATAACCACACTATAAATTTGCTGAGTAGCTCAGGGCTTCCCCATTGAGTTATATAAACTGATGAACATGCTCTACTCGAATTTTTTGATTCCTCATGAAACACCCCAGAAGAATACATGCACTTCCCCAAGAATGACGCTGAGAAGGTGGGAAAGCAATGACACTTGGGAGATGAAAATGTAAAGATGAGAGGCTTTCCTTTCCCTACTCGCTTTGAGAACCCCACTCCAAAATACCCTCCTACCATTTCTTAAAGTATCATTTTCTTAAAATACCAATTTCTAAGAATAAATACTTCTACTCCAGGACAAAGATGTTACTTTGACAGCTCCTGCCCAACTGCACCAGGTCGGTGGTCTCTGCCAGGACCAGTGCACCCCCAAAGTGACTCCCACATGACCAGCCTCACCCAAAAGTATGCCCACAGCAGCTGTGTTCCAGCCACAGCAGGAAGGCACCTGCAGCCCACACGAGGTGACCCTGGAATGTCTGATTCTGGTGACCAAGAAGGATAGCACTTCTGGGCCCCACTGGACACCCTTTACATGGCACCATGTTCTTCAAGACTGGAAGATGTAGCTAATCTACCTAAAACATAGAAACAAACACAGAGAGAGAATGAGGAGGCGGAGGAATATATTCCAAACAAAAGAACAAGACAAAACCTTAGATAGAACTAAACAAAATGGAGATATAAGCAATCTATCTGATAGAGAGGTCAAAGTCATGGTCATAAAGATGCTCATTGGACTCAGAGAAAGAATGAATGAATACAGTGGGAACTTCAAAAAAGAGAAAGAAAATATTAAAAAGAACCAGAGTTGAAGAATACAATAACTGAAATAAAAAATACACTAAAGGGAATCAATAACAGAAATGCAGAAAATGCAGAAAAATGGATCAGTGATCTGGAAGACAGGGTACTGGAAATAACACACAAGATTTAAAAAAATAAGAATAGCTTAAGGAACCTCTAGGACGTTAAACATACTAACGTTTGCATTATAGAGTTGCCAGAAGGCATAGAGAGAAAAGGAAAGAAAATTTATTTGAAAAATAATGGCTGAAAACATTCCCAACCTGGGGAAGGAAACAGACATCCAAGTTCAAGAAGCACAGAAAGCCCCAAACAAGATGAACCCAAAGATGTCCATACCAAGACACATTATAATTGAATGTCAAAAATTAAATATATAGAGAGAATCTTGAAAGCAGCAAGAGTAAAGCAACTAGTTGTGTACAAGGGAACACCCAAAAGACTATCAGCTGGTTTTTGAGCAGAAACCCCACAGGCCAGAAGGGAGTGGTATAATATATTCTAAGTGCTGAAGGAAAAAAACTATAATCAAGAGTATTCAACCCCACAAAATTATCATTCAAAATTGAAAGATAAATTTTCCCAGACAAACAAAAGTTAAAAGGGTTCATCACCACTGAACTGGCCTTGTAAGAAATGTTAAAGGGCCTTTTTAAAGAGGAAAAATAAAGAGCCATAAGTGGAAGAAAATTATGAAAGAAAAAATCTCACCAGTAAAAGCAAATGGAATAAACGGAGTGGACCAACCACTTATGAAGGCTAGTGTGAAGGTTAAAAGACAAAAGTAGTAAAATCAACTATATCTACAATAATTATTTAGTGGATACACACACAAAGAAAATGTAATATGATGTCACATACATAAAACGTGGGGAAGGTAAAAATGTAGCATACTGCTTTTAGAATGTGCTCAGACTTAAGCAACAGTTAACTTAAAATAGATTGCTATATACATAGGATGTTATATATAAATTTCATGGTAACCAAAATCAAAAACCTAGAAAAGTTTTACAAAAAAAAAAAGGGAGAGAGAGATTTCTAAACATAGCACTAAAGAAAGTCATCAAATCTCAAGAAAGCAAGAGATGAAAAAGGGAACAGAAAGAACTATAAAAGCAACCAGAAAACAATGAAAAAAATGGCAGTAAGTATATAGGTCAATAATTACTTTAAATGTTGATAAATGCTCCAGTCAAAAGACATAGGGTAAGTGATTATATTAAAAAACAAGACCCATCTCTATGCTGACTATAAGAGACTTAGTTCAGAGCTAAAGACACACACAGACCAAAAGTGAAAGGATGGAAAAAGATTATCCATGCAAATGGAGATTTAAAAAAAAAAAAAAAAGACCTGGGATAGCAGTATTTATATCAGACAAAAGAGTTTGTTTATTTGAGAGCGAGGGAGTGTGAGCGGGGAAGGGAGGGCAGAGGGAGAGGGAGAGAGAAAATCCCAAGCAGGCTCCATGCTCATCACCCTGAGATGATGAACCGAGCCAAAATCAAGAGTCAGATGCTTAAGTGACTAAGCCACCCAGGGACTCCCAGACAAAAGAGACTTTAAAACAAAGACTGTAAAAAATGGCAAAGAAGGGTATTGCATACTGATAAAAGCATCAATCCAGCTGGAAGATATAAACATCGTAAAAATCCTAAAGACTCCACCAAAAAAACTACTAGAATTGATAAATGAATTGAGTAATGTTGCAGCATACAACACTAATATACAGAAATCTGTTGTGTCTCTATAACACTAATAAACTAGCTGAATGTAAATTAAGAAAACAATTTCACTTATAATTGCCTCAATAAGAATAAAATATTTAAGAATAAATTTAACTAAAAAGGTGAAAGACATACTCTGAAAACTGTGACAGTGATGAAAGAAAATGAAGATGACATAAAGAAATGGAAAGATATACCATGCTCATGGATTACAAGAATTAATATTATTAAAATGTCTATACTACCCAAAGCAATTTACAGATTCAGCGCTATCCCTATCAAAATATCAATGCATTTTTCACCAAACTAGAACAAATAATCCTATAATTTGAATGGAACCACAAAAGACCCTAGAAGGCCAAAGCACTCTTGAGAAAGAAAAACAAAACTTCAGGTATCATGCTCCCAGATTTCAAGTACACAACAGAGCTACAATAATCAAATTAGTGTGGTACTGGTACAAATAAGACAAACAGATCAGTGGAACAGAATAGAGAATCCAGCAGTAAACCCTTATATGGTCAATTAATCTATGACAAAAGAGGTAAGAATATACAATGGGGAGAAAAACAGTCTCTTCAAGAAATGGTGTTGAGAAAACTGGAGAGCTACATGCAAAAGAATAAAATTAGACCACTGTCTTACACCATATACAAAAATCAAATCAATATACAAATCATTATATAAAATCAGAATGGATAAAAGACCTAAATGTAAGACTTGAAACCATAAAACTCCTAAAAGAAAACACAGGCAGTAAATTCTTTTTTTTTTTTTTTAAAGATTTTATTTACTTATTTGACAGAGAGAGACATAGTGAGAGCAGAAACACAAGCAGGGGGAGTAGGAGAGGGAGAAGCAGGCTTCCCGCGGAGCAGGGAGCCCGATGTGGGACTCGATCCCAGGACCTTGGGATCATGACCTGAGCCGAAGGCAGACGCTTAACGACTGAGCCACCCAGGCGCCCCGGGCAGTAAATTCTTAAACATCGGTCTTAGCAATATTTTTTTGGATCTCTCTAGAAGCAAAGGCAACAAAAGGAAAGATAAACAATTGAGACTACATCTAACTGAAAAGGTTTGCACAGCAGAGGAAATCATCAACAAAAGGAAAAGGCAACCTGCTGAATAGGAGAAGATATTTGCAAATTATGTATCTGATGAGAGATTAATATTCAAAATACATAAAGATGTTGTACAACTCAACACCAAAAAAACAGTCTGATTAAAAAATGGGCACAGAACCTGAATAGACATTTTTTCCAAAGATGACATACAGATGGCCGACAAACACACGAAAAGCTGTTCAACATCATTAACCATCAGGTAAATGCCAATCAAAACCACAGTGAGGGACGCCTGGGTAAGCATCTGCCTTCGGTTCAGGTCATGATCCCAGGTTCTTGGGATCGAGCCCTGCGTCGGGCTCCTTGCTCAGTGGGGAGCCTGCTTCTCCCTCTGCCTGCCACTCCCCCTGCTTGCGCTGTTTCCCCTCTCTCTCTGACAAATAAATAAATAAAATCTTTAAAAAAAGGTTTTATTAAAAAAAAAAACCCACAGTGAGAGATCACCTCACACCTGTCAGAATGGCTAAAATCAACAACACAAAAAAGTGTTGACGAGGACGTGGAGAAAAAGGAACCCTCATGCACCATTGGTGAGAATGTAAAATGGGTGCAGCCACTATTGAAAACAGTATGAAGCTTCCTCAAAATATCTAAAATAGAAATACCATATGATACAACAATTCCACTTCTGAGTATTTATCTGAAGAAAATTAAAACACTAATTCTAAAATATATATACACATCTACATTCATTGCAGCATTATTTATAACAGTCAAGATTTGGAAGCAACCTAAGTGTCCTTTGATAGATGAAGGGATAAATATGTGTTATATGTAACAACGGAATAGTACTCAGCCATAAAAAATGAAATTTTGCTATTTGTGACAACATGGATGGACCTAGGGTGTATTACGCTAAGTGAAGTAAGTCAGACAGAGTTAGACAAACACTGTATTATTTCACTTATATGTAGCATCTAAACAACAAATGAACAGACACAACAAAACAGAAGGAGACTCATAGATACAAGAAATAGTCTACAGGTTACCAAAGCAGGGGAGGGGGCCAGGGAACAGGTAAAATAGGTGAAGGCGAATATGAGGTACGAACTTCCAGGTACAAAATAAATAAGGCACGGGATGTAAAGTACAGCATAGGGACTATAGTCAATAATACTGAAATAACTTTGTATGGTAACTGCAGTCATGGTGGTGAGCATTTCATAATGGATATAAATGTTGAATCACTATGTTGTACACATGACATCAATGTAATACTGTATGTTAACTATATTTCAATAATAATAAAAACCTTACTTTGAAACATTCTTTACAATATTCATTAGAACAGGGCTGATGGCTCTTTTTTAAAAATGTAATTGATATATAAGTTTCAGGTGTACAACATAAGGATTCGATATTTGTGTGTATTGTGAAATGATCACTCTCTTCTCGAAGCACTCTATTTGCCTGGCTCCTAAAACACAGCGCTTTGTTTTTGATTTCTTGTTGTTACCAACGTCACTGACAACTCCTTCTCAGTCTGTTTGGCAGCCCTTCCTTGTCTTCCTTGCCTGCCTGACCTGAGTCCCAGGCGCTTAATCCTTGCAACTCACCTCAATCGTTTACGACACTCAATCTCTAAGTGGCCTCACACAGCCCCCTGGGTACCAGCAGCATTTATATGCCGAGACCTGCTGCCTTGTCCTCACCTGACTTTGCCTCTAAACTCCAGATCGGAATATTCTGCCACTTACTCAGTGCTGCCGCTTGGAAAGCTAGTAGGCATCTCAAACTGAACGTGTCCAAACCGACCTCTGGAGGTCCCTTCAGTCTGGCTCCTTCCCCAGTGTGCCTTTACCAGTATATGACAACTCTATTCACCCAGCTGCTCAGGATAAAAACCTCAGAGTCACACATGGTTCTTTCCTTTCTCTCCTAGGCCACATCAAATCCAACAGCAAATCTTTTCGGCTTCATAGAAGCCAAATCTAGTCTGTAGGGAGAAGTGCCTACATCCACCGCAGCCATGCTAGACCAAGCCACTTGGCACATAAACTATTAAAACTGCTCCCTTTGTAAACTCCCAGCTTCCTCCCTAGCACTCCTACCTTTGAAAACTTCGATCACATCATGGGCAATCCTCTGCTCAAGAACCTCCAGTGACTTCATCTAATTTAGAATAAAGTCCAGAGTCTTCCTGTGCCCTACTAGGCTTTGCCATTTCCTGTCTCCCACCTATCGGTTCTTAGGCCGCACTGGCCCCCATGTCCTTGGCCTGCGCGCCTCTTCTTCCTGACACCTGCTGCATGTGCATCCTCTCTCTGGGCAGGCCTGACTCTCCTGTCTAAGCCATGCTTTCACTTCCCTCCATGGCCCTTCTACCCTCAGACTCTGTGTTACATGTTGACTTGTGCCCACAAAAAGGCACAATGAAGTCCTACCCCCTGATGTGGTGTACCCCCTGGTGTGACCTTATTTGGAAATAGGATCTTGGCGGTTGTAACCAGGTTAAGATGAGGTCATTAGGGTGGCCTCCAATCCAATGTACTGCTGTCCTTATAAAAAGAGACACATGGGGTGCCTGGGTGGCTCAGTCGGTTAAGCATCTGACTCTTGATTTCGGCTCAGGTCATGATCTCAGGGTCATGAGATTGAGCCCCGTGCTCAGTGGAGGGGGAGTGGGCTGCTTCAGGATTCTCGCCCTCTGCCCCTCCCCCACCCACCTGCTCTAATAAATAAATAAATCTTAAAAAAATAAAAAGGGAGGGCGCCTGGGTGGCTCAGTCGGTTAAGCGGCTGCCTTCGGCTCAGGTCATGATCCTGGAGTCCCTGGATCGAGTCCCGCGTCGGGCTCCCTGCTTGGCGGGGAGTCTGCTTTGCCCTCTGACCCTCTCCCCTCTCATGTATTCTTTCTCATTCTCTCTCTCTCAAATAAATAAATAAAATCTTTAAAAAAAATAAAAAATAAATAAATAAAAAATAAAAAGGGAGACACACACAGAGGAAAATGCCACGTGAAGTCAAAGACACATAAGGAGCAGACCACCGCGTGCAACAGAGATAGCCTTCTGGGTAGTTCAGCTACAAGCCCGGGAGCTCCAGCAAAAGCCAGGAAGAGGCAGGAAGATCGAGTGCCACAGAGGCCGCACGGTCCTGTGGACACCTGGATTTCTGACTGCTAGGCTCTAGAACTGGCTGAGACTCAACTTCTGTTGTCCTAAGCCACCTGCTTTGTGGTACTTTGTTTCAGCAGGCCTAGGAAACCAATATATCCTGGTTATTGATTCTTCATGCCGCTTAGCCCTTCCTGATATTTTATCTTTTCTTGTTTGTCCACTCTCTGTCTTCCCCATTAGATTATGGGCACCACAGAGTCAGGGCCTTTCAACCCTGTGCAGGGAGATGCATCAATCCTCAGGACTCACTCATCTGGGCGGCACACTGCCCAGTCTCTCCTGTTGTCATCAGACTCTTCTCGTTTTGGGCTCTAAGGATCAAAGATTATTTTGTATGTCAAACATATGGGCCAAGATCCCACATGCTTGGAAACATTACGGTGAGACTTTTTACAATTCTTTTTTCGTTATATCTAATTTTTATACTCCTTTTCCAAGGAATACATTGAGACCCAAAAATACTAGGGTCCTGGTTGAGGAATCATGGGCCATGTCTCCCTCCCTGCCTCCATTAAAAATCTGGCTGCTTTGTCTGCACATCACAACAACTCTGGGCAGTCCTCCCAGAGCGAGAACCTTCCACAGAATACAAAATAAGCCCACGTGAGACTGAAGATCACATTAGCATTGACAAAGGCCTGGGGTAAATTCAACAAAACAAATAACAAATCCATTTTTATGGATCTATTAAATTAAATATTATATATTCAAACCAAGTATTTATGTAAATATTTATGTAAATGAAATATTGGTAAGTGCTTGTGATTTTATGTTTTATGCAAAAACACCACCACCATATGAGGAAACACAGCGGCACATATTCTATACAAATGCTGACAAGCCGGTGCGCCGTGCCTGACTCTAAGGGGCTCTCCAGCTGTTTATTACCTGTCCTCATGCCTCACTTTCCTGCCACCTGAGCTGTGTGTGCGCTTCGGGCTCCCACTCTTCACGAGAAGAAATAACACTACTTCTAAAAATGTAAACAAAGCTTTCCAGATTTAGGCAAGGCAACCTTCACTGGGGTAGAGCAGATGTAGAACCAATATGTGCAACCAATATGTGCTTTCAGGGAAGCCTTCTACCGTTAGAAGACCTTTTCTAGAAATGATCAGAAAAGCAAAAGGCAGAGGCACAAGGCAAGTCATGGGCCTTGCGTCTGCAGTGTGTGTTTTGAGATGGACAGGGTGCAGCATATTCCAACCTGCACATCAGAGACTGGCGCTAGAAGGGCTTCTGTATATGCCTCTCTCTTTGGCGGGTTCCTGGCCCAGCCAGCCACATGATCCTCAACAAAGAAAAAAACAAAACAAAACAAACAACAAACAAAACACAAAGACATTCTTAATAGGTTTAGGAAAACAGTTACATAACTTAATGAAGCAGATTTACTTTTTTTTTTTTTTTTAAAGATTTTATTTATTTATTTGAGAGAGAGAGAACACCTGAGAGGGGATAGGGTCAGAGGACGAAGCAGACTCCCTGACAAGCAGGGAGCCCGATGCGGGACTCGATCCCGGGACTCCAGGATCATGACCTGAGCCGAAGACAGTCGCTTAACCAACTGAGCCACCCAGGCGCCCCAGATTTACTTTTCTAATTATGGAATCAATATTTTCTTGATAACTAGTCTATGTATACTTTTAAAAACAAAACCACAGTACTAGTAACACACCTAAAATATATCAATTATTTCTTTTAAACTAGTCTTTGTGCTCAACTTTCTCTGATTGGCTCGTAAAGTTTTATTGTTTATATGAATTACATTTGACTTAAACAGCTGCTAACTGACTCAGGCAGATGTTTGTAATCATCTTCATAGTCTGGACACATATTGGCTGGGAAGGATCTGGGAGGCAGTGGGTGAGCCTGCCTCCTGACCCTGGGAGGGAGGCATTGTGGGTGAACTTTATAACCAAGTGAGTGGGCTATTTGAAGTTATTTTGTCTGGCCATCTCCTGCCCTATTAAAAAAAAAAAAAAAAAAAAACCAGATTCTGCATTTCTGACACTTGAGCAGTCACATACAAGGACCTGCCAGGAGCCTTTTAATAGTGCATTTTACAGTGTGACCTCCTGCCAAGCAGAAGCTCCTGGTGCAGAAACATTGCCTCCACTTGATTCAGCAAGTCTCTGGGGCTGGAGGGTCCTCACCTCAGGTTCAAGCCCAACGACCATCTTGAACTTTGCAAACTAGACTGTGGTTTTGGGGTGCAAATGCTTCCATTTCATGGGGAAATACAGGAACTGCTCATAAAATGTGAGCCAGGTTGAGGTGGCTCCAGAGTGAGATTGCATAACAGCAAAAGCTGCTTTCAAGCAAAACTAAGCAAAAAATCGTGTCTGTAGCTGAGGAATTCCACGGAAGGTTCCAGGATACCAGGATGTACCCATGCGCCAAATGTACTGTACAAATAAATAACACTGTTTGAATACTGGGGCCAACAACACAAATGCTAAAGTCGTATATAAACATAGATATAGATACAAGAATACACACACACACACACACACACAGCCTGACTCTGGTTGTGAGTCTAAACAACAAGTTGAGCCCAGGACAGGCACACACTCAAAAAAATAAAGAGGCACAAGGAAGCCCATATGCTGTACAAAAATGCACTTTCTTCATCTTTTCCCAATCAGTTAAGAAGTGTTAACAGCTGCTGGTTTTTGATTAGGTAGATCTTGCAGGATCCAAGCCCAAGGTCGTATACGAAATAAATCAAGGACTGCAGTTAGGAGGAGGACACTTCAAATTTTGCCAAAGATCCAGCAGTTGCCTTGCCTGCGTGGCACCGCCCTCAGAAGCGGAGATCCGGGGGGAAGGCGCGCTCCCGCCGCCACCTCCCAGAAAGACACGTTGACACTGGGGACTGGACCAGGCGCTGGCGGGGGATGCTCGATTTGCCCGCCAAGGGCTTTCGGGGAGCGCTGGGGCGGTCCTAGTGGGGACCCTAAGGGAAGGGGTAGTGGCCACTATTCCCGGGGGAGCTCCGGGGAGGTGGAGAGGGGGGTCAGAAGAGGCAGGTGCACCGGGCAGGGCCAAAGCCAAGCCTTGGAAAGTCAAAAGTTCTAAAAAGAGCTGGCTGGAGGACTGTCGGCTGCGGGAGGGCCTCGGTCGGGAATCGAGGCTAAATGAAGGCACAAACTGGGTAGTCCCCGCCCAGGGTCACTCACCTTCCTCGAGCGCTTCGTGCACGAGCAGAAGACCAAGCAGCAGCCAAAGCTTCATCTTCAGGGCAAAGGGCGCGCGGGCAGAGGTGCTGGGACCGCGGCCGGAGGAGCACCCGACGGCACAGGGCAAGGGCAAGGGCGCAGGGGGGAGGTGGCGGGCGAGGGGCGTGTCGGGGCGGGCGTCTGGGACGCCACAGCTGGAGGATTCTGTTTCCTGAGGTGGAAAGCAGTTTGGGGGAAAAGTTGAGTTTTTCTTTTCTTTTTTTTTAAATTCTGTGTAATGTGACCTCTCCTGCCCCCTGGCGGAGCAGTGGAGAGAGGCGCTTTTTCGTGTGCATTGGGGAAGGGCTCAGGGCAAGATGTCAATTACAACAGTCATTCCTAGAATTTCTCCACCTGTGCGTGTCATCAAGTTCACGGACTTCAACGAGGCCCAGTGTAATCCTGCAGGTGCCGATGGGGTCATGTTTAACCACAATTATCCAAATGTCACCAGCACTCTCAGACAGAGCTGGAATGCTCTGTAAAAAGTGCCCCCTAAATATTTGTTTATTCCCAGGTCCGCCACTTGCACTAACAAGACCATTGCCCTCAGCGGTTTTTGCTGTTGCTCTGTGTCTGGCCAGAGATGGGCTCTGCACCCAGCCCTGTTCCTGCTGGGCACCGGCCGCGGAGATGTTAGAACCCTGGGGCTCCCAAATGCGGAAGCTGGCCTTCCATCAGAGGGACCCACAGCAAGCCAGCTCCTTCCTCAGTATTCCAGCAGAAGTTTTGGAGAAAGGACTCAGGCCTTTTTATTCAGAAGTCCCATTGCCTTACACGACACTCAATTGGGTGTGCAGGAGGGACTGTGCCAGAAAAGAGTTCCAAGTAACAGCATCAGTGCCTCTGGCCCCCCAACACATACACACATCTTTCCGGGGCACCTGGGGACTCAGTCTGTTAAGCGTCTGCCTTCAGCTCGGGTCATGATCCTGGGGTCCTGGGATGGAGCCCTGCAGCAGGCTCCCTGCTCAGCAGGAAGCCTGCTTCTCCCTCTGCCTGCCGCTCTCCCAGCTTGTGCTCTCAGTCAAATAAATAAATAAAATCTTTAAAAAACGAACAAACAAACACATCTTTCCTTCTGATTCAAAATCAGCACCTTGGGCTTCTTTTAAATGTACTATCCATATTCTCCAGGAGGCTCCTCAATTCTAGCAAACTCTTCCCCAGCCCCTTCAGGTTAGGCAACCCAGAGAGGTTCGTTGGTGCTCCATGGACCCTTCTGTGAGCTTCTCAAAGCATGCTGAGGAGGTGATTAAAAGGAAAAGGAAATAGTTTTGCAAACCAACCAACAGATCATTAAATGCTACATGGTCTAGTGGCAAAGTTCAGAGGGGTGAGCGATCAGTGCAGGTTAGAGGAGATGGGAACTCACCGGCTAGGGCTCGACTTTGGCAAACAGAGGAGGGGAGTGCAGGGGGCCTTGGCCTGTGGTCAGGAGAGCGTGGACCAAGGCACAAAGCAAGACCTGGCTGGGTAGTGCCGGCCGGCCAGGCTGGAGGGGTAGCTTCGCTGTGGGAGTAGTGTGGGGAGGAGACCGAAGCAATAGCGGCGGGAGGGGGGTGTGCAGGAGGCGGGCTGTGGTGGGTTGGAGGATTTAGCGTTAATGTGCCCCTCTGCAGAGAGGGTCATAGGTTTCTGAGCTTGCAGACTCCTATGATCCAAGCAGCTTGCAGGTACGTTCCCCCAGGTGAGGAGCAGGGCCTGGACCTCTAGCCCACTTCATTCAAACGTTACCATTCAAGTGAGCTTGATTCAAAATAACAGGAAGGGGACTTCTCCCTCAGCACTGAAGGCATGAAGTTCAGCACAAACCAGTGCTCAGCCGCCTCTTCATGCCGGAGGAAGCAAGAATTCCACCTACTGTCACCAGCTCTGGGGCCCGCTTCGCTCCTTGGGGGCGGTGGAGAGAACAGTTGCCTGGGAATACGGGAGATCAGGGCTCAGGTCCTGACACTGCCACAAACTCTCCACTCCTCCCTCAACAACCTCCGCCTCTCTAGATTTGGGCTCTCTCCTTGGTAGAGGCAGTGAACTAGATGATTATTTCCACATGTGTTTACAAGGTGTGTCCTATTACGACGGCAGAGACCTCATTGCTGTTTTACAGAGTGGATCCCGGCGTGAAGACAAGCGTTTGAACCACCATAATGGGATGTGTCTCCTTCTGGGGAGCACACACAGGAGTGCCAAATCTGCCCGGTCTGCCCCCACGGAGATCCCTTTTCATTCTGACTCCATGACACTGACAACTTCACTCTTACCCAGTGTTCGAGCCTGGGTTCAGTCTACACCTCCTCTCCCCCACTCCCCAGTCTCCAGGCCCTGCCTGGTCTACCTGCTGACTGCATCAAGGCCACCCCTCTTTGCTGTCATTCCTCGCTCCACAGCCTCCTCGTTGATCTCCCTGCCCCTCCTTCTTGCACCCCAACAATTGCAGCAATTACATCTATGTGCGAATGATACTCTAAAAATCGAACCCAATTGAAACTCTTCAAAAGCCCTCTGGGAAGGCTGGGACACCCGAGTTCACGGCCCTGCTGGCCTCTCCAGCTGTCTCTCTCGGTGCCACTCTCTGTCATGCCCTCCACACTAACAGCACACTGCCCTCGCCCACCCCCAGCCATCATTGTGGGTCCACTGCTCCTGTGGTTCCTGCTGCCCCAAATAGCCCCCTCCCCTGTTATACACCTGCCTGCCCTCTCACCACACCCCAGATCCTGGCCTCCCCTGCCCTCCAAGACTTGGCTCAGATCTTGCCCCCTCCCAGCTGGGCTTAGCCCTTCTCTGGTAATGAAAACTTCTATCGTAGCATTTAGAACAAAAGGCAGAATTTAGCTGTGAATCTGGTTATGCCTCTTTCCCCTGCACTATTCTATGAGTTCGAAGGCAGGAATTGTGTCTTATTAAATTTTGTATTCCACCGCCAGTTTCTGGAAAGTAATAAGAATTTGTTAGGAAATTACTCTGTTCCAGGCAGTGCGTAATCACCGTTTCTTGTTGATCCAGTTGAAGGTTGAGGATTCCCTGGAAGCCTCAGACTCCAGAAGAGTCCAGATTCACTCAGGAGCTCTTTCCACCAGCCCCTACAGCTCGTTGACGAGGCAGAGCGGGCAGATGGCCCCACACAGGAAGAGAACTTGCATTAAGAGCTGCACTCAGTTGTTCCACCTGTTTTCTTTTATTTAAAGAAAAATTTTTGTCAAAATTACTCAACACATTTAAAGATACTTAAAACCTCCACAGACTTATATAGGACAGAAAATGATAAAAATAATAAAAATGCCTTTTCTTGTCCCCTACCCTTCCTGCTAGCTATGAAGTATTCCAGAGGCAAGATGCACCATAACTTCACTGTTATCCTGTTGATAACTAGTTTGGTTGTTTAAAAAACTATTGTACAAAAAATACTGCAGGAACTATTGTGATCCAAATATCTTGATGCTCATGAATATTCTATAAGATAGATACCTAGAAGTGAAATTATTCAGCCAAAGGCCATGGTATTTCATATTTTTGGTGAACGCTGCCAATTCTACAAAGCTGTCCCTGTTGACAGCCAATTCTGCTCTCCTTTGGAGCAGCCCCCTCTCCCCCCAGTCACGCTAGTCAATATTTACAACCTGGGGTGGGGTGGGGTGGGGTAGGTGTCTCATGCTCTTTTTTTAAGAAAAGATTTTATTTACTTATTATTTATTTGAGAGAGAGAGCACGAGCAGGGGAGGGGGTGGGAGGGCAGAGGGAGAAGGGAAAGCAGGCTCCCCACTGAGCAGGGAGCCCAGGAGCCGGAGGGGCTCAATCCCAGGACCCTGGGATCATGACCCGAGCCGAGGGCAGAGGCTTAACCAACTGAACCACCCAGGCGCCCCTCATTATGCTCTTTTAATTCCCATTCATTTTGTTACTATTGAGAATGAGCGTTTTATCATGTTTTTATTAGCCACTTGCATTTGCCTATTTTTGAAAATTGAGTTATTTTCATTATTGTCTTACGATAGTAGAATCTTAATATATTCTGGTTCGTAAGCTCTTGGGGTGTTATACATATTGCAGACATTTTCTTCTAATCCTTTTCTGGTGTTTTAGTTTTGCTAACGGTGCCTTTCTGCAAACAATTACAACCAATGTTTAGGCAATTACATTTTCAGTAACTTCTTTCATGGCTTCTGGGTTTTGTATCTCGTGAGGTAGGTCTTTTCTGCCTCCAATTATCCAACTAGTTTGGTCTTTTAAACCCATCTATCATTTTTTCTTTCTTTTTTTTTTTTAGTATCACAAGTTAGAAATCTAATTTTATGTGTTTCCAATTGGATGGTCAATGTCACATTATTATTTGTTAAATGATTGGTCCTTTTTCCATCTTTTAAATAGGCTTTTCGTGTATTAAATTACATATGTACATGGGGCCATTCTGTTTTATTCTATTGATCTCTTTATTTATACCTATAGAACTATCAGACTGCTTTAATCAGTATTGATTTATAGCATGTTTTGCCATTTGTTTTGGCCCGCTTCATTGTTCTTCTGTTAATTATCATTGTACATTTTCTCTTCCAGATGAAGTTTGGAATCAGCTTGTCAATCCCCATAAAAACTTTATTGTGTTTCGATGATGATTGCATTGAATTCATGTTTGGGGGAAGAATGGTCATATTTACAATATTGAGACTTCCCACCCAGGAATGTTATAATATTAGCTTTCAACTTACTCAAGTCTACTTTTACGTCCCCATTATATTTTATAATTGGTTAATGCTGCTATGAGGACAACAGTTTTAGAATTCTGCATTCCCAGGTATATATTGTATCAAATACTCTTCTGCTAAATGTTGGCTACCTAAATGTGTGTGTGTGTGTGTGTGTGTGTGTGTATAACTACATAGTTAACGCTTATTTAGTTATAATCACATAGTTATATTTTTCCATGTAAGTCTTGCTTGTTAACAATAAGCAATAATAATAAGCAAGGCTTATTTCTTATTTTTGCTTGTTTATTTGTTTTGCTATTATGAATGACTTTCCCCCAGTACCTTGTCAAATTGGTTAACTGGTACATCGAAAATAATTTTGGAATTCCGCTTTCGCAGCCTCTTCTCCATCACATACACTTCAGATAAATTTAGGTATCTAAACTTACCTGAAGTCTGTTGTAAATGGGCTGAACTGTGTTCCCTCCTCCTTCCTAAATTTAAATGTTGAAGTCCTAACCTCCAGTATTTGGAAGTACAGTCTTTAAAGAGGTAATTAAAATGCAGTCATTAGTGTGCCTGGGAGGCTCAGTTGGTTAAGCGACTGCCTTTGGCTCAGGTCATGATCCTGGAGTCCTGGGATTGAGACCCGCATAGGGCTTCCTGCTCAGTGGGGAGCCTGCTTCCCCCTCTGCCCCTCCCCCATCTCATGCTCACTCTCTCTCTCAAATAAATAAAATCTTTAAAATAAAATGCGGTCATTAGGGTGAGTCCTAAACCGATATCACTGGTACTCTGCTAAGAGTAAACATAGACACAGGCACTGAGGGAAGACCATATGAAGATATCAGAAGACAACCTCCTACAAACCCAGGACAGAGGCTCAGAAGAAACCAACCCTGCCAACGCCTTAATCTCAGACTTCTAGCTTCCAGAGCTGTGAGGAAAATACATTTCTGTTGCTTAAGCCAGGAGTCTGCGTTACTTCATTATGACAGCCCTAGGGAACAAATACTCTGTTAGGATGGGAGCAAAATTTACAAGAAATATAGGGACTTTTCCAAGACATGTAGCTGCTTGATCACAGGCTTATTATCCTTGAATGAGACAATCTCAGGATGACTGAACTTGAAAAATAAAACTGCCAAAATTGTATTTTTTATGGATTGTATTTCACTATAAAAACCCATTTTCTTCTTCTCTAGGGTGAGAAGGAATTTTATTACTAAAATCTGTTTGCCTTGGTCTTTTCCATTCTTCCTCCAACAATTGCTGGACTATTGGCCAATCAAAATAAGCATTTTTCTTACAGCATTTTCCAAGTCCAATGCAGCTCGAAGCCTGCTTTCCTAAGGCATGATTAATTTTTGTGTGTTTGTATCTGATCACCTTAATGGTGACCCTCTTATTAGTCCACATAGCTTTCCACTGATTTGGGGGCTTTTTAGATAAATGATCATAGTACCTGCAACACCCACTTTTTCGTTCTTGATTAGTTGCTGCCCATCTGCTCCCTCCACCTCACAGTACAGCAACCTCTAATGCTGGTCATCCACGGACCCCCAACCTCACGAAGCACAGAGAGCCTCAGGGATGGGACAAATCCGGGAGTCCCAGCCTTCCCTAACCATCAGATACTGCCTGATGGAGGCAGAGGAGAGGTTGCAAACACAGCAATGGCTTTTTAAAAACCAGTGTCCAGGGGCGCCTGGGTGGCTCAGTTGGTTAAGCGACTGCCTTCGGCTCAGGTCATGATCCTGGAGTCCCGGGATTGAGTCCCGCATCGGGCTCCCTGCTCGGCAGGGAGTCTGCTTCTCCCTCTGACCCTCCTCCCTCTCATGCTCTCTGTCTCTCATTCTCTCTCTCGCAAATAAATAAATAAAATCTTTAAAAAAAAATAAAAAATAAAAATAAATAAAAACCAGGGTCCAGGGAAGCAGTGTCACCCTTGGGAGGAACCAGCATTACTTGAGGGACTGTGCATTACTGCCTATCTCTGAAGAGCTGGTACAGCAGCCCCCAGCCCTGGCTTAACAAATGACAAGCTGGGGAAAAAAGGACGAGTGGCGGAAGGGACGAGCAAAAATCAGGAAATGGAAGAGAGAAGTGAGTGGGATCAGGGGTGGGGAGCGGGCTGCCCCCGGAGACTTAGGTCTAGAGAAGTGTATTCCTTCCAGTTGTCTTTAAAAGCACAGATGTTACACAATGTGTGTCTCAGGGACACAGAATCAGCACTCCAGGTTACCAGAGTGAGGTCAGCATTTCCATCACGATTTCCTTGTTGGTGAGTTATTTTGTATGTTGCACGTTCCTTGTAAATCTTAATTTATAATAGTTGTCTATGACTGCTCTGTCCTGAAAAATCTCCTTACTACTCTGCTCCCTCTATTCTTGCTTCCCCCTGCAAAGTGGTGAATAGCATCAGGAATTTGTTAGGTAAGCCAAAAAAAAAAAAAAGTCCAAAATCAGGACATTTCATTTCTCGAACTGGTCTTCACTAACTATAGAAATACAACAGGGACACCTGGGTGGCTCAGTCGGTTAAGCGTCTGCCTTCGGCTCAGGTCATGATCCCGGGGTCCTGAGATCAAGCCCCACATCGGGCTCCCTGCTCAGCGGGGAGCCTGCTTCTCCCTCTGCCTGCCGCTTCCCCTGCTTGTGCTCTCACTCTCTCTGACAAATAAATATATACAATCTTAAAAAAAAAAAAAATACAACCAAGATGAATTTTAAAAATTTTTAAAAATTTTTTAAAGATTTTATTATTTGTCAGAGAGAGAGAGAGCAAGTACAAGCAGAGGAAGCTGCGGGCAGAGGGAGAAGCAGGCTCCCCGCCGAGCAGGGAGCCCTTTGCGGGACTCAATCCCAGGACCCTGGGATCATGACCTGAGCTGAAGGCAAATGCTTAACCGACTGAGCCACCCAGGCGTCCCGATGAATATTTTTTTAAATTAATGTTTCAAGATTTTAGGAGAAGCTAACTTAGTGGTTTTAAATACTGCCCTGAAAATCCAATAGAATGCCAATCATTGTTGATGCTCCCACAGCCACTCATCAAGAGACACATAGAGATCCCAGAAATTTGGTTTACTTAAAATAGGTGAAGCAAGTAAAAGTATTTTCCTAGCTCCAGGATATAGCATGCTGTAAAGATGTATTGCCTGTCTATTGGTAACAAGAGCCTTTAAATTTAGGCTAGGGGAAGAGAGGTGACTCTAAGCTAAAATGTAAGTGACTTAAAACCTCCATCCTCTCCTTCCTTTTTCTTTATTTAATGGTAAACTATCAACGATCCTGTGCCCATTTGTTTTCTCCTGTTTACTTGCTCTACATGCTCATTTTCTGAAAGTGTCTTCTATCAGTCATTTACAACTTGGTGCCAAGTCAATGTTTCAGTTCCAAGAACATTGGCATCTTAAGTCTGATTTCTACCAGGGCAATGAATCCCTTGGTCCTTGCTTGAAGAAATGTCAGACATCAGTGCACAGATGGAGGAAGATTTCGGAGATCTGGAGACTCAGCCACTGGGAAACATATGTTCCCCATTAGCATAGTACTTTGGGGTTAAGGGATCCAGAGCCCAGAAGCAAGCTTGCTCCCCATCAGGGAGATATGGGCCCACTTTGAGCTGTAGAGTACTCCTGGGTAGTACATCTGTCTGGTTTTCCTCTTCATGTTGGCTGCTCCGGTTTTATTTTTATTTTTTATTTATTTAATTATTTATTATTTTTAAAGATTTATTTATTTGAGAGAGAGAGAGAGAGAGCGTGTGCACACATGTGTGTGAGCGGAGGGAGGGGCAGAAGGAGAGAGAATCCCAAGCAGAGTCCCCACTGAGCGCAGAGTCCAATCAGGGCTCCCTCCCACTGCCCTGAGATCATGACCAGAGCCGAAACCAAGAGCCGGACCCTTACCCTACTGAGCACCCAGGCGCCCCTGGCTGCTCCGGGTTTAGTAGAGGGCAACAAGGATTCTTAACCCAGCATTTACTGGAAAAGTTCAAGTAAATCAGTATTGAGCTGAGTTTCTTTCTGGATAGTTTCACCCCTACTTTGACCTACTCTCAAAGACGAACTGAGATAATGTGATAATGGGTTATTTTTGTACGTCTTTGAGATTTTTTTTTCTGAGATATTTTATAGAGTGAAATGAATTGCCTTTTCCCCACAGGTGGGGACTTCTCAGTACCATCTCTTAGCAATCCATGGGCTTTGAGCCCTTCACCTGAAAAGCAAGCCTATCTGTGTGGCCTTCTTTAAAGGACACTAGGAGATGGTGTTTATCGCCGGGGTTCCTGGCTGGACCCACGGCCCAGACACAGTTCCTGGGGGGTCACTTCATTCATGTGACCACATTAGCAGGACAGATGTGGGGCACCAAAACCTAGTAACGATTCTTACAGCCAAAAATTACATAAATTAGGTTTTAGGCTTCTGCTTGGTAAGTGCTTTGCTATTTTAGCTTGGCTTCCAATGCTGGTTAACTGATACTACAGCTTTCTTAATTCAACAGGGTGTTCCCTCCAACTTACTAAAACCAATGGGAATTAAGTATACACACAAAGACATTTCAAAATAACAAACTAATTCAAGAGTTTTGAAATTTTATGTAACGTTGAGCCACGTCAGAAAGCTCTGACTCCTTCCTCCTGGTCAGAGGTTCAAGAGGGTTGAAGTTGGTAAGATTTCTTTATTATACTGTAAAAAATGGGTCAGTTGTACATAACTGATCACCAATTACTAGAGGCTATGATTTGGTAAAGGGAACATTGAGGAAGGAGCTTCTTACAGATAAAAGCAATGAGCCTGACAGTTGAAGTGGTGGGATCTCAGATGTGTGGTCCTGGGATGGCATTCTTCAGGAGCAAGTGATAGTTTTTAGGGTGTGCCATGCGGACCGAGGGTATGTGGAAACATGTCTTTTATCTTACAGGACTTGGTAGTCCCCATGTAGTCCCTAGGCTGCCAGGTGAATATTCTTGATGTTATAATCATTTCAGTTTAGATTGTACCACATTTCTGAGCTTGAAAGCTCTCCCAATTTTTTTGAAGAGAAGTGTGAAATGTATGCTTTGGGTATGTGTGATACACAGGCATATTCTATTATTACAAGTCCTATTGCAATTTTTTTCAAAAAGGTACATGGTCACAGTAGAAAGCCTATCTTACAGTGGTAAAGCAGCAAGAGTTTTTATTTATTACAATTCTAAAAAATAATCCAACTTTGTAAGTAAAAAGGAACTCTGATTATCATTTGAAACATTTAAATTTGAAATTACCTACTAAACAGAAAATCTTTACATATAGACAAGTCCAATGTATCTGTTGGGTTTTACAGACATAGAATTTCTGTAGGGTTTTGGGCCCTATCAACAGCTTCTATTAAGTACAAGGACAACAAAATAGAGCAATAACACAATGGGGCAGCCCTAGTGGACACCAAAGATGAAGAGCCCATTAACCAGGCCTGGGCCAGAGAAACCCACCCTATAGGCAATACAAACTCTCTAACAGCTGAGCCTGGGCCCATGCACTTTCTACCACAGGGCTGTCCATGCCCATATGGGGATTGCAGTGGGCCAGCTCCTATGGTACCAGTTCCAGGAAGCGGCCATCCTTTCCAAACTTTTCTAAAGGATCCTTATCATTGACTGTTGATGTGTCCCTGGGATGGATATTCAGGGCTGAAATTAAGGACCCCAAACTCCTAACTTGCATATTCACTTCATATCTCACTGTCATCCCAAGATCCCACTCAACAAGGGTAGTTATGGATGCTTACACTTTGCAGGCTGCCTGATCCTAGAACCAGCCCGGGCTCTTGGTCATGATCCCCATGGGGCACCAGTAGTCACAGAAGGTTCTTTAAGGCCAGAGATTATGGCAGCGGCTTCAGCCATGGTGAATAAAACCTCGGTATGTTACTCACAGCCAAGAGGGTTGCCAGTTGGGTTGAGCCATAAGAAAATGCACTTGAGATCAGTAAGACTAAACTGTGTACATATAAGCAATAATGAATGTTACAAAAACCAACAACCACAAAAACAGAGCAGGGCTCTCAAAATCCAGAAACTAGAAATTCATTTAAAAATGTTTAAATATAATTATACAAAGAGAAAAAAAAAAATCTCAGCTAAACAACAAAGTCAAGCAACCTTATTTCCAAATCTACATGGCTAAAAAATGACCTGTGCTGAACTTTGGTACTTTTTCCCTTGATATTTTAGGACATGTGAGAGAATGTAAGTAGAAAATGTACAGAGAAGGCGCTAGGAAAAAAAAAAAAAAAAAGTTAATCCCCCTGTCCCCAAAGTTCACACTCATCATGTGAATTTTAATACTTCATGATGTTCACTCTAAACCCAATCCTTTAAAATTCTGTGGAAATGGTAGTTTGGGTGTTAATTTACAGTTGCTTGAAGCACATCAGGAGAAAATCAGGCAGAGAACATCATGAGCTACATCACGAGGGAGAGCTACAACGTTATCATGTGCTTTGTAATCTCAGAATATGCCCTGATTTGCGAAGAAAGGGGACTGACCTGCTCCTCTGGCATTATCAGAACTGGAGAGCGGTAGTTTTCCTTATTCTCCCTGCTAAGCATTCAAATTAGTTTAGAAAGGAACTAGGTAAATATAGAGTCTGATTCAAAACAGGTTGAAAAACTACCTGAAAATAACCAGGACTTAGCAAATAATTTGGCTAATTTTTAAAATTAAAAAAAAAAAAGTTAAAAAAATCTTTTATTCAGAAAATTAAAAGAGAGGCTTCTGTATTTTAAAGCAAAATAATTCTGCAAGAGATATTTTCTTCTAATTATGGTTGGTAGTAGTAAAGTTTTAAATATATCAATGCTAGTTTTTCTTCAATGTATATATCCTAAATGATGTTTTTGGGGTCACGAAGTTTTCTTGATGTTTATCTCGGGGGGGAAAATGTGAGTAAGCAAGAATCTGTATTTCAGTATTTATCAAAAGTTGTTAAGTTTTCTCATAAATAGGGTTTGAACTTGAATTTGTATAGCTACCTTTTTAAATGTAGGGTAGGCAGGGCCTTTCTATGGTTATTCACAAATCATCTTTTCCCTTTTTTGAAGAGTATGGTATAAAGGTGCTCTGATAGGAAGTTTCTCATTGAAAATATTAAGAAAGCAGATTTCCTAGTGTAAGAAAGAAAAGTAATTTAAACTGTTTTTACTCAATCACAATTAAGAGAATGTGTGGTATGCATTTTTTTCATTTCTGGAGAGGAGTTTATAGAAGTGTGATTGATTACTAGTCGTATCTGTACAAAAACATTTTGGTAATCCTAAGAAAGTAAAAGCAATATTTTGTTCCAAAGGTTATGAATTCAGATGTAGAAACAGGGAGGTGGTAAGAAACCTGGTAGAACTGGCTTTTACTAATAAACACAGAGCAAGACAGAGATGTCAGAAAAGGTGCCTCAGAAATAAGTAAACAGAAAACCCTAACACCTCCTACTCCTACTCCATTTCAGATTATAAAGCACCTGTTACAATGTACTCGAGTTTAGTGATTCCACATTAGATACATTATAAATATATCTTTCTTAAAGAATCTATAGAAAATATCATATATATAAAATTGCTGTATATTGCAAAATAGTTTAAAACCTAAAAATTTTGTATAAGCATACCTATCAATATAAAATATTATTTTTTCTCCACATCAATTGGGTTTGTTTTTATCCATACAATTGTATCGTTTCCAAAGCCCATCATAAACCCAACCGACTTATACACTGTTTGAAATACACAGACATATACATAAATATATACACACACACTCATACAGAGATATGAGCACACATTTGAGTCTTCACAGAAAAAAAGCACAATCACCAACAAAGCATCTCTTCATAGATATTTGTGTTTGCAAAGTGTTTTAATGTGGAAAAATAATTTTTAACTAAATTCTGCTCCTAATTGAACACAGTGGGCATAAGAGTTTTAGCTGCCTATCACATTCTAAATAAATTTCTTGATTTTGTTACAAAGACTCAGATATTTATATATGAAATTCCTTATGTTCCCTTAAGGCCTAATCTATCTCGATGAGAGAATAAAAGGTGGTTCTCAGTGTAATACTATAACAACAAGGATTTAGGATCATGCCTACAGTCCTTACCAAAATCTTGTACTCCTTGAGTATCCAACTCTTCCTCTCCAGTAAAACATGCTTGAAAGAGAATTCTGGGCTTCAGATTTTACCATGCACCCTGGAAATTGTGGAATGTCAGTACTGAGCTCTAGATCAGGGAGGCTCCAACACCAGCAGCCAGAAACCCAGGCTATCTGTTTATCTGATATTTAACCACAATAAACTCTTGGTTAGACGAAACGATCACAACTTGCTCTTTAATGGCATCAGGAAAACAATCTCTTGGAAGAACTATCAGGAAACAAATGTTTTCCTTGCCTTTAGATTAAGCCGGTCAACTGGTGAGCTTGATAACATTCATCCTGGGAATGTAACCCGTTGATGTGTAAGTATTTAGCCCCTAGCCTCACCTAGTAAACCATTTAATTATTTGTAAGAAAGCTAATTCATGAGAAGAAAAGCACACTGCAGGTAAATAGTCCACTATGAGAGAACCCTATGAAGGAAAATACAGTAATTAGAGAATCTTACATATAAAACAAATCATTTATTCCTTAAAGGTTACTGTGTTTATATAGCTTTAATTCAATTAGGTTAATTTTTTATTTTTAGCTTGAGGTTTTAAATAATCATGTATTTAGCCCAGATATTTTATTCCCCAACCACTGGGAATGGGGTATTGACAGATTTAGTGTGGTCAATTAAAAATAAATGAGATAAAAAGTGCTAAACAACTTATGGGTTGGGGAAGGAAAACATCCCTAAATGTTTCCAAAAGAAACATCAAAGGCAAATTAGATCCCCAAACCTCAAATTGGGGCAAATGCAATTTAACATCTGACGAGGCACTTTAAACTCAGAACGGGGACATTTCCTCTTCTTGTATCCCTTTGTTTCTTTCCTCTTTGGCATGTAGTAAAGACATAATTTGCTAGTGTAGCCCCTCCTATCTAGGACAAGACAAAACAATAGGAACAAAGGAGTGAATTCTGTACCTGATGAGGTTTTAAAAAACAACTGAACTGTGATTAGTTATTAAGTAAAAGAGAAAAGTGTAAATCATTCTGCCAATCGTGTGATCCGGAAAGATTTTACTGGCTTATCGTATGTGATTTTAAAGACAAAGATGCTTGGTGTCTACTTACACAAGCATTTGTCTGACTCTGATTTTCAAATACACGCTCATCGCTGCCACTTACACAAGCTTTCCTGCCAGGGGACCACTTGCATCTTCTAGCAGAAAGGGTCCCAAGTAGATCACACATACTGCTCTCAAGCCCCTGCAGGGGCTGAGGAAGGACCACTTCTCTCAAAAAACAACAGCAGCTGAAAGGGGCGCTATCAGGTGACCCAGAGAGCCGCTCCCGCCCTGGGTAGACCGGCGGGACGCAGACACGCCTGTGGCTGAAGTTGTCGCAAACTGCCATACTTTATAGAAGAAAAATCTGGATTAAACCCACTGCTGGCACTGATGAGTTATAGAAAAGGCTCATTTCTTCTCCCCTCCTCTTGCTCCTGACCAATGACAGACACCAGGATGGGTAATTGCGTTTTTAGCACGTTCTAATCGACATTAATGACACCTAATAAGGAAAAGCCATGGTTATTTCCCCAAATGCACCAGGCATGTCCAAAGCACTTTTCTATTCAGTGATTACTTCCACTGCAGCAGTATAAGCCACCAATTAATGGCAACACCAGAAAAATATAATGCAGTCAGAGTGAAACACAAACAACTTCTAACATTCATAGACCCCAACGTATACATACACACATACACACATGCTCCCACTATTGGGGGGATATTCATCGCTGAGGAGAGAGCTTAGGAGGTTTCCCCAGGTACACAATTCACCATCTGAGGAGGTGCTGTCCAGGTGAGTAAGTATAAGTTAGGGTGAACTATGTCTGCAGCAAACCCATGGCAACCTAGCACGACGATGACACTCTGTCATGGTTTACTCCATGTAGGGTATGTACGGTAAGACTGTGGACCAGCTCAGCTCCTGCGGGCGTTAGCATTCGCTCATCTTTTCGTGGAATATGAAAGGTAAACTGAGGTTTCTTTGGTGCTGCTCGTTTGCTTGAAAGGCAGATTTTTCTTTTGTTGCGGCACCGATGTTGTCTGAGGAAGTCTCTTCATCGTCTTCCTCCTCTCTCGGATTACCCTCCAGGCTGTGTCTGATGCCATAAGCGAAGTAGATCAGGAAACCTGTTAGAGGGAAGGAAAAAAAAACAATCAATGTTTTAAGTATGTCAGAAAATGCCTGAATATGGAAAATGTAATATAGGACCTAATGGGGTTTTTTCCCTCCTCTTTCTGGGCTATTTTAGGACAGAATGCAAGTCCGGAATACCCCTGCAGAATCCCCAATGGACGCTTTCCCAGTAGAATGTGCTTCTGCATTTTTAACACCCAATCTTTGTTGAATGTATGTTTCTCCCAATTAAGTGTTTTTCAGACATTTATGTTGAAAAAAATTATATTTATTTTCTCAAAACTCAATACTATACTTTAAACAAAGGGATATGGGGTAAAATCTCAAATTACATCCCAAACACAAGTGGTGGGTTATCGGAGTCACAATCAGGTATTTTGGAAAACATGCCCTGTGTAAACAAAGTGGACATGGGCATGCTTTACACGTGTTACCGTCACCAGGAGAGGCCAAATAGGGGCGCCTGGCTGGCTCAGTGGGTTAAGCGTCTCCCTTCGGCTTGGTCATGATCCCAGGGTCCTGGGATCAAGCCCCGTATCGGGCTCCCCGCTCAGCGGGGAGTCTGCTTCTCCCTCTGCCTCTGCTTGTGCTCTCTAACTCTCTCGAATAAAATAAATAAAAATCTTTTAAAAAACAGGAGAGGCCAAATAATTATATACAAAGCAATTGATTAACAATAGCCATGCTCATTGGGAATTAGAAGGAAAGGTTTTACGTATCCCCACCAGATAGTTTATTACTTTCATGTAGGCATTTTGCTCTGTTTTAGTTATAGATTTAAAAATTGGTTGAGAGTTTTGGGTTGATGAGAAATGCTTTATAATTGTCCCATCTAAAATAACGAGAAGTAGGCTGCCAATTAGCATTTTGGCAGGTGCTATGGTTAAGGATAATTCTGCTTCCTCTCCTGTCCTCAAAGTTTTAAAGAACCAGCCCTCCCTGTCCTCAAATAAAGGTACCACCATCACCGTTTTACAAAGAAGCAGGCACAAAAATGGGCCAAGGCCACAAGGTGAATAAATGGCACAGTTGGATTCAAACACAGAGAGGCTGGCACCGAACTTCATGCTCTTAACCAAGATCAAGTACATTAAACCACAGTGGTCTGTGTCTGAGGAGAGAAGCAAGGGCTCATGGAAAGGCAGGAAGCATGCTGAAGTTCTCTGCCAGACTCAAAAGAGATTCTTCCGGGCTCAGAGGAGGGGAGTGCGTTCTACGGGTTTGGACTCGGCTCCCTGCGAGCACGTGGGCTGGACCCCAAAGGAACAGGCTGCATGGTTGCATCCCAGAGTGTGGAGCTGAATGGCAGAGAGAAGCAACAGAGCCACCAACCAGAAGTGGCCACTGTGACCAAAAGAGAGAACAAACTAGTGTAACCCGTGTGGAATGATAGCCTGTGACCCAAGGCACCAGCCCCTCAATTCCCTGGCACAAGGTAAGGTCCCCAAATATGGGCAAAACTCTAGTGTGGGTATGGGGAAATGAGCAAAACTGATAGCGGTTAAATCTCTCATCAATTCAAGTGGATTGGTGGCTTAAATTGAAATTGAATTAATTTCTAGCCAAAGCAAACAATTACATACACCAGCATGAACTTAGGTTCATTCTTGCTAAGCCAACGGGAAGACTGTCAAAAAGCACACTCTTCAACTCTTCAGGTGACCCAAACCAATGCAGACTTAGTGCTCCTTTCTCCCTGCTTCACCTTACAGACATGTCTGTTCACATTTTTAAGACAACTGCTCAGGGCCTGGGTGGCTCAGTCCTTAAGCATCTGCCTTCAGCTCAGGTCATGATCCGAGGGTCCTGGGATCGAGCCCCGGATCGGGCTCCCTGCTCCGCGGAAAGCCTGCTTCTCCCTCTCCCACTCCCCCTGCTTGTCTTCCCTCTCTCTGTGTCTCTCTCTATGTGCTGTCTCTCTCTCTGTCAAATAAAAAAAAAAAAAAATCTTAAAAAAAAAAAATAAGACAACTGCTCAGTGCTTTAGTTACACCAAATGTAAACTCTCATTTTCTAACTCAATTTTCACATGGGAAAGGAATCATAATAAAAAACCATGTAGTAGAGATATAAATAAGCTCACTCATCTTATTTAATGCTAAATCCCAAGGTTCAAATAATAAGAAATTTAGATAACAAAAGAAATTTTTTGCTCTTAGCTCATTCAAAATGTCTTCAGAAATCCACTGGGACACTGGAAAGAACTGGCTTTGGAATCAGAGTCTTGCACTGCCATCCACAAATTCAATCCCTTGACTTTTGGAGGCTTTTTTTCTCACCCATTAAGTTGGAGAAACAGAATCTACAGGGTTCTACAGAGTTCCTGGGAGAATTTAATTAAAAAAAAAAGGTATCTGAAAACATTTAGAGAAGTAAGGACTCAGATGATCTAAAATTTGGGAAACGAAGAAACTGGCAAAAACCCTTTATTTCCAAGAAGGGGGAGGGGATGCATTTCTGTAATCACAGAGCATGAAATTGGGAAGACAGAACCACGGCTCAGAAAGCTAAAACATTTTTTTTTAAAGATTTTATTTATTTATTTGAGAGAGAGAGAATGAGAGACAGAGAGCATGAGAGGGAGGAGGGTCAGAGGGAGAAGCAGACCCCCTGCTGAGCAGGGAGCCCGATGCGGGACTCGATCCTGGGACTCCAGGATCATGACCTGAGCCGAAGGCAGTCGCTTAACCAACTGAGCCACCCAGGCGCCCAGAAAGCTAAAACATTAAAAAACCTACCGAGTGCCATCCAAATGCTAAATCTTATCCAAGTGTCTGCGCTCAACTGGACCATCAGGTAGATGTTCACCAGGATGCTGAAGGCTGGCAAGAATGGTAAGAAAGGAACCTAAGGGGGGAAAATATCTTCTTAAATGTACTCAAATTTGGAAAGTACATTCCTCAGACTGTTTCAACGTGGTGACAACTATTTTGACATATATTCTTTCACACTGTGTCAGTAAGTTTATATTCTTACAAAAAGGACAACCAGAAGAAAAAAATCATTCTTGTAGAGTCTACTAAAGGGAGCATCAGAGTCTATACTACTCAAGTGTAGCCCAAAGCAACAGGGGATTTCTCCGGCCCGCTAACATCCGTATCATCACCAGATGCAATTGGCAGTAGGGTTTGGTTTAGATTAGGGTTCACTGGTTTCATTCAGATGGCAACAGGGCATGCCTCTGCAAGTCTGGATACACATGGCATCTGAGAGGGATCCTTCCAGGAAGCTCTCTTCAAGTCCAAACCTGCTCCTCATTCAAATCTGACAGGATAATTATAGCAGAAGGGCTTTTGGTGGGAATAGTCTTCTTGCAAGAGGACTGAATTTCTAAAATAAAATATTCTACTTATTCTTTGATACTATAGATTACTTGACAAGAAATTTGTTTACCATTATAGATAATAACGTGATAGGAGCATATTCAAGTTTTTGAAAAGCCATGTAGGGAGAATCCTTATGACAAAAAGAACATCTCAAAGAACTGCGACACTCTTGTTCTTTACTGGTTAGCTTCATCAGAAGTGTCTTTTTCTCTTTTTCTTTTTAAAAACAACTTACAAAGCTAACACACCAGATAATATTGAGGATCTCTAATGTTCATTATTCATACCATGAAGGCTACTTTTTGCTGATTCTGGGGCTGCCTCCAAATGGTGAGCACAACAGCAATGCAGAGAACAAGAAACAGGACAAGAAGAGCAACACTCCAGGCTTCTAGCCGGGCAATCGCTTGGACTCCGTAAGTGGTCAAGATACTCAGGCCCAAAACAAGAAATGCTGCAAAGGTGAGACATGCAGGTGACACAAAATCAGCAGGCACATTTCACTCAGATTCCCCTGGCTCGAGCAGTCTCTTATGATAAGATATCAAGGTCTTCCCATGGCTTCTTTGTCAAATACTACGATTCTTCGTTTTCATTATGGGAGAAAACGGCTGTTTGTACCGATTTAAGAACCACCGCTCGCTTACTCATGACTGTCTCCTCCTCCCCCCTCAGCACTACCAGCCTGCTTTTCCTTCCTACATGTCATCAGGCTCCTCCTTTGCTACATTCTCACACTATATCGCATGGATTGAACGTGATAATGTCAGGGGTGGAGATTTTCCTTTTTTCAAATGGGAAACGGCAAGTCTGTCCGTGTTCTGCTCTTGTAAACACTGTTCACGCAAACAAATAATCAATGATCTGTGTCTTTTTGCCCTCTTTCAGAAGGGGATATCACCACCCACCCATCCTATTCCTGACCATCATGTCTGCACTCAGGGTCCCTCCTCTGTGCTCTAGAGAAGCCTCTACTTCCCTTCGCTTGCCACCGATAATCCCGTTCCTCAAAGCCCAATGAGAGCAAGGACCATCTTTCTTGCTATCCCAAGGGCTCCACGGAGTTCTTGACACGTTGATGGTGCTCAATGAATGTTGCTGAAAATATGACTGATTATGTAACTGTGAGTGAGCAAACAAGATATTCTGTATTATCTCCCAGTCTCCTTCCTGGCAGGTCTTCCTGGCCGGAAGCTTGCACACAGGGAACCCCCTAACAGCCACTGAGAGGGACCAGCTCTGTACAGAGGCCACTCACACCTTGGGGAACTTCTTCCTTTCTTCCTCGATGACAGGACCCATGTATCCTGCTACTATATGGTCTCAGCTCCTAGCAACCGGTTAGGTGGAGATTTCAGGGCTTGGGGCAGTGGCAAGCATATGCTAAGGCCACGTAAGACCTTTGTCCTCTCTCACATCATACCTGCTCCACCGACGCACACCCGGGGCCCTTCCTAGTGGACACAGCGCAGAGGACTCACCAAGAAATCCTACCAGAAAGCTCACGAGAGAAGACGACTGCTGTGTAGGCAGAGCCGAGGGGCTGACGAGGATGTGCAGGCTGAGGCCTTGCCCCTGCAGCATGGCTACCTGCGACTTGCTCTTCGAGGCAGCACTGCCGCATGACCCCAGAGCTGCTTTCTCAGGACAGCATTTGGGCTGCTCATAAGATAAGCCGGGCTGGTACCTGGCCCCAAATAAACAAAAGTCTGTGTCTTTATTCTCAGACAGACACTTGGCCCAAAGGAAGCAAACACCGAACACTTGAGGTGAGACACCTGACAGGGTCCCCACTGGGGCAGTGAATTGACCCTTCTCATGACTCGCGCCCCAGAGTGGGCTGAGCCAGGCCACAAACCTGCTCCATGAGATATCTGCAGCACCCCTGAACTCCCTCTACAGTCATTTACTTGCAGAGTTACATATAAGATGCGGAAGGGAGGGACCTTTTCACCCAAGGCAACTGGGACTACAGGGGGATTAGCCTGGAAATATCTGTGTCCAAAGTAAATGCAGTTCCAGAAAACAGCACAGAAAGTCTGGCTAAGCAACAGCCTCAGAATGACACCCGGTCTTCAGGTTGGCATCTGCTGCCTCTGGCAGTCTGCCTCTCTGGCCTCACGTCCCTCAACTTCCTCTCTCAGTCCTCCAGTGTAACCCTGACGAACTCCGTTCCGCCCCTGCCATGTCCCTTTCTCGACGTATCCTCTTCTTCTCCAGCCTCCGTCAGGATACTGGCCCACTTCACCTCCTAGGCTCTGCCCCACCTAGGACCTGCCCCAGTCCCCTCACTGTGATCTCTTTCCCTCTGAGCAGCCTTTACTGCTGTCCTCAGTCTAAAGAAGAAATAGGGCTCACTGAGAAAAAAAAAATACACAAAACATACAGAAGAAAATCAAAACCCCCCACAATACTACAAACCCAGCGTTAATCACTGCCAACATTTTGGCACAATTTCAACCAGGCATAAGTGCATGTATGTGTATATCGATGCAAAATGACTTCTTCGTGTGAAGTTATGTTATAATTTAAATAAATTCAGACACTGCACACAGCTTTGCTGAATCAGATACATTTCTCCACATAATTAAGTATAACTAAGAAAAAGAGTCCACTGAATAAATGTACCCTTATGTGTTTAACTATTCTGCTATTGATATTCAGGCTCCGTTCAATTTTTTCACTCTGGTAAATTACCTTTTCATAAACATCCTTTATATATATCCGTGTACGCCTCACCAAGTAAAATCTTTATTATAAAATCTTAGCAGCTGAGATACTGGGAAAAAAACTATAATATTTTTAAGTGTTTTCATACATTATAAGAACTTGCTGTTCATATAGATTAAGCCAACTTATTACTAATTATCAATTGTATTTATTTCTTGGCTAAGGACTAAGTACGTTTATTATACTTTATACTGATGTTTTTCTGTCCATGGCCTCTCACCTCTGTGAGACCACTAGCTCCTTGGAAACAAGGATGGTGAGTCCTAATTTTCTTTATTCCCTGGGCCCCACACGACACACACCCTTGAGAACCAACGAGACACTCACCTGAGGATGAGAACACATGCAGCAACCAGAGAGTAGGCCAGAAGAGTGCCAATGGACATCATGTCCACAAGTGCCTTCAGGTCAAAGAGAAATGCCATCACAGCTATTGGGAAAAGAAGAGAATGGTAAAAAAAAAAAAAAAAAAAAAAGACCTATGACAAAACTCCATACAGTTGATAACTTCCAAGTCAGGGACAACTGGCATTTTTATGGTTCCAGTATCCATGATAAATCAAACAAACTATAGGAAATATATTTCTTACAGCTAAAAAGATGACCCTTGGGTCATATAAACTGCTAGTAAAACTTCAAAAACCCTCAACCATCTATCAAGTATAAAACACATTCTACTTTGATTATTTAAAAAATATTGGCCTGACAAAAAGTGAAAACATTCTACGACAGAATACTCTCCTTTGATGTTTCAAAAGAAAAACATGGCTCAGAAATACTGGCTAAGTCTTTTTAAAACAACGATTAAAAAATTCAAACAGATCTTTCATTATAGATGTTACATAATCATTTCAACTTCCATCTGCATTTTGAGTTATGCCACACACGAAACAAAGTAATTTCCAGTTAAATTACGTTTCTGATAGAGGCAAAATTCTACATTGGGTAAAACTCCACACTCCGAGAAGACTGACTAGATTTGAGAGATGAATCGATGTCTCACACTCAAATCTCAGTAATGTTCTGACGCAAAATATACTTTTCCATTTGAAGAGTGAACTTGCACTGAGCAATTTTTTCTCCATTGAAACATCAAAGAGTGATGACTTGACTTGCCCACATAGTTGTCCCCTATCATCCTCAGTAGAAACACCACATTCCATTCACATGCTGTCTCTGTGATCTCAATTTATCTTTGATACAATAATCCTCTGAGACAGAGGAAATTATATAGGTTTAACCAAATGCAGTGGCCAGAATTTGACTGGTTTTGACCCTGAGACCAGCAATTTCACATAGTCTGACCTGATAAGATTATGCTCCTCATTTTATAGACAGGCTAACTTAGCATGGTGACAACTATGAGGGGGCAGTAGAGTTCCAGGTAAAGTCTATCTGTACCCTACTTCCCCGTGCTCCTTCTACAATATCACACAGTTTCTTTAAATACATCTCATGCCTTACTTTGAAAACCTTCTGTTGCTAATATACTTATACATTAGATTAAAATTACAATATGTTTTGTAAGAACCACAAGTAGCAAAATAAGTAGTGAAGACAGAAGAAAATGATTAATTATCCAGACAAGCTCTCTGATCTAAGCTAAAAACGAGCAAAGTAAGGTGAGGGAGTACAAATAACAAAAATATAGTATTTCAGAATGTTAAAAAAAAAAAAGCCTTCTGCTACAATTATCTTCTGTTAGTTATTAATGTCAATATTATTAGGCTGCCAAATCAAATTCTTCCTGGAGAAAGAAGGATACATTTTTTAAAGCTCTGAATACAAAATAGAGTATTACCGGGCAAGATTTCACTGGGAAAAAAAAAATAAACGTTTTTATGGAATAAATAAAATGTGTGATCCTTTGTCAGGATTTATAAACTCTTTTTAATAGCATAATCCACTGTTTAATAATAAAATGGGCTTTAGATCATCTAGTGCAACCTTCATTTCATGGGGGCAGAAATCTAAGCACTAAGAAAATAAGGGACTTGACCTTCTAATGTATGTCTAATAAAGTGCCAGATTTATTAGAAAACATTGACAAAGTGAAGTTGCTGAGGCAAATACTTTCCGACTCTGAAAAAATACCATTTCATACATAATTAAGCATTATCATTCTGTAATTTCCCCCAAATTCAGAGTCTCAACCAAGCTATCAGTGTTGGATTGAATTTCTACTACCAAAATAGCTTTAAAAAGCTTGATGAAGTCTCTCTCTTGCTTTCTCTAACAGGACCTTTACGGCCATTCTCTCGGTCTGTAGAATCTCTTGAAAAATTTCTGCATGGAATAAGAATCTGGCCACCGGCATTTTACAAAGACGTTCTGACATCCCCAAAGGTGGGCATCTGGGAGTTTTCTTTTTTTTTTCTTTTTTTTTTTTTAACATGAGTTAAGTATCAAAACTGTTGAAAGCAGAAATAGATTCCTAATGGGGTCTAACAGGAAATCGTTGTTAGTAAGTCTTAGAGAACCGCGGTGGTCCCGGATGTGCATCTAGATAACCCCACACCAAGGACAGTGATTACTACAGCCAAGTATCAGTTACCCTGACATTTCTTATACTTAATTAAAAATGAGTAAAAATACAGTGAAGAACCATTACAACCCTCTGCACATTTGTTAGAAATCCAAAAGGTTAAAATAACAAAATAGTAACAAAAGTCCCCACGGGTCAGTTAAGAATGAATTTCAGTAGACCACCACCACCACCACCACAATTACCAGATCCCAATTCTCATAACCTCATTTATCAGTGATTCTTTTTCTTAACTTACATGCACAGCAAGCAGACCCTCTTTATAAGTCCATGCATGCGCATAAAACGTTCAAGGCCAATGTTGAAGACTCCTGTGTTTGTAAAGCTTACCAGAAATGACCCCTGCCGTCAACGTGGCAGCAACTGGTGACTGCCTCTTACTCACTCTGCCAAGAAATCTAAACAGTAAACCGTCCCGGGCCATGGCAAATAGAATTCGGGGTAAAGGAAACATAGAGCCCAGAAGACTAGAACAGAAAAATTCATAATCCACACGTGAGTTATTGCAAGCATTATTCTAGACAGGTATACACAGGTAAAGACCGGACACACTAAAATGCAGAACCTATGCCAAAATAATTCAAAATAGGAAAACATTCACAAACAAGTTATTGACCTTTATGTAAATAAAGACAGAAAACTGCCTAACTTTGCATTACTCTTCAGAATCCTTGATGGAGAAAAGATCCCCCTTTTCTTAAAAAAAGTCAACTCTCACCTGCCACTGCACCCGATGATAAAGTAGCAATTATTGGTGTCTTCGTTTTGGAATTGATTTGAGCTAGACATTTGAAAAGCAACCCATCCTCCGCCATAGCATAGATTACACGAGGCATTGGGAAAATGGATCCAAGAAGACTGAATAAAAAGCAAACACATGCAGTATGGCAAACACATTCATGCAAGATTACATCTCAGAACAGAAATTAAGTATTTGGATAAAACTCAGCGTCACAGCTCTGATTACAAAGTCTTGTTATTTTTAAAACGTGTTATGATTGGGCATTTAAAAATATTTGCCAATATTTACCATTGTGCTACTTATTATTCTATTGCAGACATTTTGCCCAGCACACTTACCAGACTAAGAGCAATACTGCGAGTAATTTATGCATGCCCACAAATTATTACTGAATTAAAACTAAGTAATTAAGACTTAAGAAAACCAAACCCAATCGTCTCATTGAGGCATTTTTAGTGGCCATAACTCAGAAATTAAAATTCCTAAACTGATATGAAATTAAAGAAGGGATGAGGTTATTTAATTGCATGGTATAGTCACTTCATTTATTCGATAATTACAAACTTCTTCTATTTATTTTATCATTATTTTTCCTCATATAGCCTGATATTTCATCAAATCAGTAATAATACCCAGCAGCATAAGATAATCAAGAGAGAAAGGGTAAAAAAAAAAAACAACTCACTGTAAATTTAGTACATAGAAGTAGGCACGATTAAAAGTCAGGAACAGTGAAATTTAAGAAAACGCCCTTTGCTTTAGATGTTTCGAATTTCTCATGTGTTCGAGATGGCTGCACCATTCCATACATGACTTAGTTATAAAAAATAACCATTAAGAGAAAATACGTAAAATATTTTATTTTAAAAATTCATTTTCTTTATCTTTTGATAAAGCTGGGTTGAGCTTGGCCCTGAATAAATCTTTGTCCTTCTATCTTCTTAAGACCATGATGGCATGATGTCTTCATAGTTCAGATTCTTGAAAGTACTTGAAATTATTCAGAATAAACCTCAAACCTCAGAAGAGCAGATGGCTGAGAAACCAATGGGGGTAAATTTCTAATTGCTGCTTAATATTATCTTGAATGGAAAATAAACAAGACTTTGAGAGAGAATAAAAGCTAGGCTGATGAATTCTATAAAAAGATTGCTTTTTCCAACTTTAGACTTTCAAAAAATTATTTTCCCTTTAAAAAATTAGCAATTAGGCAAAGAGATTAACTTTCTCTTTGTAAGAATGTTCCTACGGGATACCATGGTATAAACTAGAACGAAATATCTTATGGTCCCATGTTAATTTGAAATGTGAGTAGCTCAGGGAACCTGAGAAATGAATTCTCAAGTATTAAAACAAGTCGCTACTGCAAATCTGCGTACGTGAGCTGCAACTACTCTTTGCTTTCCACATAGATATCATATGAACTTCCACTATTAATTTCAGAACAGTAATTTCTATTTCTAGACCAAATTCACTCTGATGAGTACCAAGAGAAAAAGTCTCAGTATTTCACAATAAAAAGACATTATACCGAACAATGTCACAGCATATAGCCCCCAGTCACATAGACACGATACTAGTTTAAAAGGCAGCAGAAAATGTCAAGTCTGCACCTAAGGTCTTGGCTGTCTGTAGCACTTTAAGTAATTCCACAGCTGGCCCGGACACAAGCTAGTGTAAGCATCCTACCGTTTTATAATACATACATATATAAATATGCGTGACATACATGTACGTGTATGTGTTCGTGTGTACCAATGCCATATACATTTCTACTGAAGCTTGGACTGTCATTATCTTGAAAAACTGACTTCTAACTGATGGGTGAAAAAGTTTTTATCACTTAAGATTTGTATGTGGCAATTCTGGTCAAACTATTCAGAGAAGACACAGTTGCATAATACATTCCTTATACAAAGATTACTTTTAAAACCTATAAAAGCAATTCTTTAAACACGGACTACTTGGCTGTTATTGCCCACAGCCCCAGTGTCAGACGCAATGAGATCGATGTACCTTGTTGACAAAGCACAGAGAGAACCCGCGGCAACAACGTATTTGGCGGGACCCCATCCAACATATTCAAATGCTACCGGAAGCGGGCTTTTCTCATCCAGGAGGTAGTATGGCATCATAAGTGTTAAAGCTGCAGAGACTCCAAAGTAGGCCATAAAGCAAACAAGCAAAGAAGTCACGATTCCAATAGGAATAGCTTTCTGAGGATTCCGGACTTCTTCACCTAAGGAGATATAAACAAAAGATTTGCATCTTTAATGAAACATTAATAGATACAACATGGATTCTTCTTTTCCTTCATAGTCATTTCACTCTGCTCTTGTGCCTTCTGTTTTCTTAGCTTGCTCCATGTATTCTACATGAAATTTTCTCTCTTCTTGAGAGTACTATGCTATTATACAAAATTCCAATTTCTAGAGGCAAAAAGAGAAAGCAAGAAATCATGCAGGTCAGTTTCCCACTTGTAGAAAGAAAAGACATGCTAGCTATACCTGTGCTAGTAAATATTTCAGGATAGTATGGCAGTCTTAATCTATTCGGAAAAGGATTCATCCACAGAAATTAATGACTGTCATAGCATTCTGTGGGCCCTTAAATAGGAATGCTTCCATAAATACGAAAATAAAACTCTTCTTACCCAGTGCATGAATTTATATTAAACTCTGGCTTCAACACAAAAATAGTCCTTGAATCTAGTAAGATTTGGCACTTGAAGTGTCCCCAAATGGCCAATTGCAAGGCCATACAGTAATATGAACCCAGAAGAAGCATTTAGAGAATGATTCTGGCACGATTACTTTGTTGTACAGGATAAAGAGAAAAGAAATGCCACAGTCTATTTTGTCGTACTAAAGAAGAGACAATTTACAAGCGTGATCATCATTTGTTACTCATTGTGATAGTACTGGAGATTACTTCCAGACTGAAGGTTAAGGACAGTAATTACGACTAACATTTATAAAATACTTGACAGCTTGCAAAGAATCTTTTATGTGTATCGTATCTTAAGTAACCTTCATACCATGAGCATGAGGAGTAGGTCCTGGTTCTCCCCACTTTACCAATTAATGGAAACCAAGGCTCAGAGAGTTTCACGAAGTTTCTTTTTATCATATACAGAAGGTGTCACGGCTGGGGCTGGAACCAGCCCGTAGTACCCCAAATCCCACTCTTTCCTTGACCCTCTACTGCCACCAATGGGTACTCCTGTAGAACAAGGAACACCTTTCCTTCCACATAGACCCAAGATTCTTCCCTTACCAGTTGTTGCAATGCAGTCAAATCCCACAAAGGCATAAAAGCAGGTGGCAGCCCCAGCCAAAGTTCCCGCAAAGCCATAAGGCATAAAGCCACCAGCCCCATAGATACTCGTTCCATTTTCAGAAGGCAGATCTCTAAGGAAGAGAGCAAGCATAATGCAAAGTCATATTCACAGAAAACCATTTCTTGGAAGGCTATTGTGTTCACCAGCTCTTTGAAGCTAACCAATATAAAATTAAATGGAAATCCTGATTTTTCTTACCCTGTCTTAGGGAGTATAGTGATGTTCCCAACAATGGCACTCTCTTGGGTTGTCAACACTCAACTGGAGGCTGATCAATAATAGCATAAGCACAAGGCCCATTTCCACTCTGGCTAGAACTCACAGCCAGGCAGGACTGTGAGAGCAGAGACACCATATATGGGCCCTGCTCTGAAATAAAGACATAAAACCTCTTCTCATGGACAGTTGGGCAGGCTGCACATTTAAAAATTTTACAAATAAGACATCTGAAAAGATGAAATCGAATTCTCTAGGCTTGATTAATAATATTGAAGTTGGATATTTTATTACATGTTAAAAATTGTATAAAACCAGAAGTTCCTAATTTTTTGCTTCAAAAGAATGGCTTCAAACAATGTATGTAAAGAAAAACATGCAGTGATACTTCACGTAATAGACATTTCTGTAAACTTATTTTATTTGCACATCAGAATATTAATATAAATCTTATGATGAAACCTTTTATATATAATTATTACTAATTTAATTTTTGAGACTACCAGGTTAAAAGCAAAATGCAGGGACAATTCTGCTTATGCAACCAATGACGTTCTCCAAAAATCAAGGCCTGAAAATTACTAAGAGGCTGAAAGAATGCAATGAAACCAAAGGGTCCTCCCAAAGGAAGAACTAAGGGATGCATGACTCAAAGAGATCCATTGTTTTGCAAGGGTGGCAAAGCTTTGGAGGGGGAAGAGGCATCCTTCCAATGGTTAGGATCTCACTTCTCTCTTCTCCTATACCTCCTGCACAGCTTGAAGCCAAGAACAAGCCACTGCTTGGCTTCAGATAGCTGCTCAACAGTGAGCACACTTATGTATTTATGTTTGGGGGGGAGACTGGAAGAAGAGTCTTGGAATAGACCAGACCCTCAGAAATGTCTCCACAGCAAAAAAAAAAAAAAAAAAAAAAAATTGAGAAGCACTGTTATAGAGGAAAATGTAAGACAAGAGCAGGCAAATTAAAAACAAAGACAAAAACACATTCAAAATAAGAAGGGAAAAGCCCAAATATTATACCTGGCACTCGCTGATATATTTTTGAGAAACTCTTCACTAATCTTCCAGTTTGCCACATTTCCTTTCACAAACCCAGCAACCATAACGAAGAGAAGGACCAGGATATTAATAGCTGTGAAGATTTTATTCACCCAAGCGGATTCTTTTACTCCAAAAGATAAAAGACCTATGGAAAAAAGAATGGGTGTTTTAATTTTTTTACCCAACTTTTAGTAAAAGCAATGGCATTTTGAGGCAGTTACAGGCTTTAGGATATTATTTTACCAGCATCCATGTATTTAACTTACATTTATTCCTTTCTCTTGCAAGTTCTGACTCACCTGTCACAAGATCTCCTGAATACAACCAACTTGGTTGACGAAGGCAGATGGTGCTCATAGCCTGGAGACACCACATTCTAAGAGATCAATAAATCTAGTAACTCTGGTTCTTATTATCAATGGGTAGGTAGAGATAAAGTAACTGAATTTTAATGCAATGCTGTTCTAAAAAAGCCAAGGTTAGTGGCTGCAGAATTTTGAAAGTAAAAGCTCAATCATATGTCTGCTTCATATGTACAGAATACATAAAATAATTCTTCAACTGTCTCACCAAAAAAGATATTTTTTAATTGATTCCCATTTTAATAGCTTTATTTTATATTCTGATTGTAAAAGTAGTCAATTTCCTTTTCAACTTATTTGAAGACACAGCAAAAATATGAAGGGAATAAAGATCAAATATAGTCTCTTCTCCCGAATTTCGGGCGTGCACACACACGCAGACATACATACACATTTTCATGCTGACAAATAGATAACCTCATTTTTAACAACCACATACTCTTCTACAATATGAAAACACTATAATCCCTTATTTATAGACTGTCAGGTAACTCTTAGTTTCTTACAGCTATAAATAGTACTGACACCATCATCCTTTATATAAATATCTTTGTACACTTTCTAATTATTGCTTTAAAATAATGTTCTATAAGGTAATACCATATCAAGGATATGTCCTTTCATACAAGGTTTTTGGTTCACATTGTCAGAAATATTCTCCAAAAAGTTTGGCCCCATTGAAGTGGCACATTTTTTTCTATTAGGTTATTCTATTTATATCAATTTGTAAGATTTATTTATATAATAATGCTGTAAGCTCTCTGTCATGTATTGCGTATGTTTTTCCCAGTTTATCATTTACTTTTACTCTTAGGATTGACTATATATATGAAAGTTTTAGAACATAAATTTTTCCTCTTTAGTTTTTACCTTTAGAAAGATTTTCCCCAATATTAACTCCAAAACATTTATCTTTGTTTCCTTCTAGTACTTTCACGACTGTATTTATCATATATGTGTGTGTGTGTGTGTATTTTTTAGAGAGAGAGAGAAGAGAGGGAAAGAGTAGTTGCAAGTGGTGGGGGAGGGGCAGAGGGAGAGAGAGAATCTTAAGCAGGTTCCATGCCCAGCACAGAGCCTGACGTGAGGATTGATCTCACGACCCTGAGATCATGACCTGAACCGAAATCAAGAGTCAGATGCTTAACCAACTGAGCCACCCAGGCACCCCTATCACATTTTTACCTTTAATCCATCTTACATAGGATATGAATTATGGACCAAAGAAAGTTTACTTGTTACTTGTGATGAAGAGATTATGCCATAAATCTCTACTTGCTTCTTCCACAAATCCATACCACCCAGGATCAAATAAGCAAAATTACCCAAGTAGAGATGAGGAAAGCTGAATTTCATTCTTCTACATGTATGATTTCCAGAATTTTACAATAATGTAACTCTAATGAGAGAAAGGACACTGCATCAACGGTATAATTACTGGTTCCGTAGCACTAGAAACCACTATACACCCACACACTTTGGAAATACACACTACACTATGCTGCTATCTGCTTAGAAAATAACAAAGCCATTGTCGTGTTTTATGAGAATTTCCCAATACCCATGTGCATTCTCTATTCTGGGATTAACGACCAATGAATATCTCAACTAAATATTTCAGCCACTTCCCTGTGTCTTTCATAAAGCAAAAGCTTCCGCTGACAAGACATTTGGTATTACAAGATGAGTCAAAGTTTATAATCAAAGGTTTTGATCTTCAGAGATTCTAGGGACAAAGTTATTGCATGAGCTTAGCCTACACTTAAAATAAGAACACATTGGTCAATGACGTGGGGCAATGATGCAGGCCAAGGCCCAAGTCCTGCCACGGACTTTCATGATTCTGTGTCACAGCTGCATGCTTCTCATCACTTAGCGATTAAAGCTGAATATGTTAAGATCATTGAAACCATCCCTAAATAAGATATGACGTAACTAATTCAATGTTAGCTAGACTGTTTAGAAAGCAAAACAAATGAAATCTATCACCTGTTGAGAAACAATTGTTGCAATTTTCCTTGACATTACAGGTATAATGCCAAATATTTTAGAGCTATAAATTTTGTTCATGTTCCTAACCCTACATGAAATATTTAATGAATGACTAACTTTTTTAAGGGTAAAGCTACTTTTTAAATCATAGAATTTTACAAGTAAAAAGTTCATGATAGAAAGGTATTTTTGTCACACCTTTGTAAGCAAGGGAGAAAGTAGCTGGAGATAAGGCTGGACAGGAAAACAAGGGACAGATTATCCAGGGGATATCAGGTAGGAAGTGAGAATACAGTATTTATTCTTAGTGAAATCCTTGACTGGTTGAAGCAGGAGTGCAAGTGAGAATGGCAATCACAATAGAAAATGTTTACATAATTAAAACAAATATAAGGTGGCAGCAAGGATTAACTATGCCTACAAAATAAAACTGCCTGCCATCTAAGTGCTTCCTATATACTGGGCAAGAAGTCGTTACAAGATACACACTGATATCCCCATTTTATGGATGAGCAAACCGAGTCACAGAAAGATTATGCCACTCAATGTTCCAAAGATAGTGAGTGGCAAAGTAGGACTGAAAACCTGGTTGTTCTGATTCTAATTCCTGTGCCTTTCTAAACTACTATGCTACATGACTGTAAAATATGGGAAAATTCTAGCAACAAGTATGTTTGTCTACATAATGTCTACATTAAAAAATGACAGATGGTTTGAATATGCTTCCTTTTCAGCTAAATAACTACATTACATAGATGAAGGCATGAATAGACAGAAATTCTTCTAGAAATAGTATGCTTGCAAATATCCTTAGTTGAGGCTAACAAGATAAAATAAGGCCAAAAATTATACATTCTTCCTTATTGAAACTTCACTGCCGTTCCTGCAAATCTCCAATTGGTATTATAATGATGTGCCTTATTTTATTCTTTAGTGCATTCCAAGTACCATTTACTTAGAAGTGTTATTTTTACTGTTCCACAAAATTTAGATTTATTTTTAAAACATGTCTATCACATAAGAAAAAATGTGATTCCAGCCAGTGATGAGGCCCACAGATACCCAATAGTAACCTAAACATATAAATATGCCACCCTGTCTTGGGAACACAGTCCCCAAATCCAGTGGTAACTTATTTTCCCGGGATAGTTAGTCTGGCTCATCTCAGGGTGGAGATGCTTACCTGCTAGAAGTAATATAAGGCACACAGCAAAGAAGTCAGGATACTCTGCAAGGCCGGTATAATTCATTTTGAAGTATGTCCTGAAAAACTGGCCAATCTGTTTGCTAAGAAGTTCATCAAAGGTGCCACTCCATGCTCTTGCAACACTTGATGTACCTTCCCAAAACACAGAGCATTCAGAGAATATACAGGTCACTGGGAGAAGATGAACATAACATCCTTTGCTACTCTGTTCTAGGATGAACACGGTTTAGTTCAGACAGAATTGAAAATTTGAATCACATATAAAATTATCTTGATAATTTTCCAGTTCTACATTAGTAACCAATCACGTCCATAAGTGTGGAATCAGCTAACTTTATCTGCATTAAAGAACTATGGTTTTTGTTTTTTTTTAAAGCAGGTTTCCAAACTCACTCAGAAGCATATTCAGAGATGAAGCAGAATCACTGCATTTTGCAATTAGGAGACACCTTAGAGGTGAGATAAATGGGACACACAGGGATCGAGTAACTCACTCATGATCACACAGTCACTAACTAATGCAGACCTACAAGGATCTCTGCCTCGGGAGCGCTAGCTCTACCATTCCACACAGTAGATTGATATATATATATATATTTTTTTGCAACATACCTATCACATAAGATAAAATGAGATTCCAGCCAGTGATGAATGCCCACAGCTCTCCAACAGTGACATAAGTGTACAAATACGCAGACCCAGTCTTGGGAACTCGGGCCCCAAATTCAGCATAGCAAAGGCCTGCCATCACGGAAGCAAGGGCAGCAATGAGGAAGGACACCACGATACTGGGGCCAGAATCTGCTTTGGCCACCTCTCCAGCAAGGACATAAACCCCAGCACCAAGAGTGCTTCCAACCCCCAGAGCAATGAGGTCCATGGTGGATAAGCAGCGGCATAATTTGGAATCTTCTAGACTGTCCAGAGTGACGATTTTTCTTCGGATCAGACATCGGGCAAAAGAGAGTGCAGCTCTGCAGGGAATCATTCTGAAGAGAGTAGCCTGGGGAAGAGAAGGGAGGCGGTTAGAAGCACTTCGGGAACCGTCATCCCTCCAAGGATTGACCCAGCTTCTCAACAAAGTTTCAGCACCAGCACCGTTCTGTTTTTGTTTTACTTGTTCCTAGAAATGCCACCTAGAGCAATCAGAGAGAGGGTGGAAGAAGTCAAAGCTGTGAATTTCTTAGAGTTCACTAATCATACACGGCCTTTTAAAAGGGACTGCAAAGAATGGCTTCTTTGGGGAACAAAGGAGGGGAAGCTTTGGGTGATTCAAAAGATTTGCCATTGTGGTTCATTTGTGCCGCTACAATTTTTAAACATTGGCTGATAGAAACCTCTTCCAGGACACGGCTCATTTGTCCTCGCCACAAACACGGGGATGAGTTACCTCATCTTTTCTTCAATCATTCATCTGACTCCTATTTTTTACACCTTATTACATGCCAGGGATTGTGCTAAGAAATATGTCTAGAATGGCGTGCTGCGTGTTTACGGTCTCCAGCATAAGGGGCTTGCAGTCTAGCTATTGTCTACTAGTAGGTAAAAGACGCCATCATTAGGTCTGTTTTCATTTCAGTCTCTTTCATTTTAATGTGAAACCATGTGAACCTTTTAGAATAAAAAAAAACTCCCCCCAAAACATACTTGGATTTTTCTAAATAAAACTGCTATTCGGCGATGCTCTGAGTATGAATTTGTAGTAAAACACACATGCTTATTTACATTTACTTGAGATTTCTAAATAGATAAATAAGCCCCAAGTCCATGCCAAATATGATGTGTTCTTTTTTAAATGGAATGAATAAGATAGAAAGACATTCTCCCCATACCCTACAGGCCCAAGCAACCTAACACTGAAAAAAATTATCAGGTTATAAAACAAAGCATGGATCCTAGTAAGGAAAAAAATATACACGCATTATAATAAAAAGTCTGAAGTTAAAAATGCCGAAATATTAACCGTGATGATCTTTGGGTGGGGAGCTAATTTTTACTTCTATGTATTTCATAGAATATGCATTATATTGCTAATATATATTTCTAAATTATCTCTAGTAAACATGTACACCTTACATGCAAAAGATCTATAAAAATTAAAAAACCCTACATGGCCTTGTCTATAGAGATGTATAACTCAGCAGACAGGGAAATAACTGAAGAATAGGGAATATAATAGTATATGCAGCTTATCAGTCAATAAAATTAAGCGTATTTAACTTTCAGAAGTTCAGAGTCATGTTTGCCACTTCTGTTGCACAATGATGGACAGAGATGTTATAGTCATTATCAATAACCTGACCTCAGGAGGTCACAGCTTTGCATCTTCTCTGAAGAACTTAGAGCTTTTTATCCTATAAAATAAACCCTTGAACATTTCTCATCCTTCCTATCTATAAAAGACAACCATTATTAAAATTATTGTATTTGAAAAATAATAAAGACGAATTTTCTATATTAAATCTAAATGACTTGATGCTGATAAGAGACACAGACATTTCTGGAATAGGAATAATCCAGTTTTACACTAAACCTCGTGGAGAAAGCTAGTTCCCTGAACATGACTCATGTATCAATGTAAATGCAAGCGCTTGACTTCAAAAGCAGATAGCTCAAAGAATGTGGAGAAAAATCCCACAGATACAGGAAAATGAGTGAAAGGTTCCTTGATGGTAAAAATAAAGTGTTACACATAGGTGTCGTCCACACCACCCGACAGAGTGCCGAGCCAGGCACTTCACAAATACTTGTTGAAAAATTTGCAAATACACATGACATCTCCAATTTTGCCAATATTCTAGCTTCCCAAGTCAAAACCTAATATTTCTCTAAATCAAATGTGTGTCAATTTCTACCCCTACCTAGCCCTTAAAGAGCTATATCTCAGATAACACAACCAGAAGGGAGAGAGTGATCTGCTTAAGAACAAATCAGGAAGTGAAAAGGTGAACTTATAGAAAGACCAGATGAGATGGGGACAGGGGAAGTGAAGGCGTTTACTAAATGCTGACCTTCCGGATCATTCAAGTGTTTTTATACAGAGGTGTGCAGAGATGAAGTAGGGATCCCTGCCAACTGAAAAGTGCTCAGAAATGAAGAACCACTAAATTTTAGTAATGATTTAGGATCATGTGAGAATGGGGACATGTCATCTACAACTTTAGGGAACAAGTGATAGGCAAAATGAAGCACCCCTGTTTGTCACTTAACCAAATGAAACACTCTTTTTTTTTTTTTAAAGATTTTATTTAGCTGAGAGAGAGAGAGAGAGAGAGAGAGCGAGAGTGCACATGAGGGGGGGGGTCAGAGGGAGAAGCAGACTCCCTGCTGAGCAGGGAGCCCGACTGATCGAGCGGGACTTGATCCTAGGACTCCAGGATCATGACCTGAGCCGAAGGCAGTCGCTTAACCAACTAAGCCACCCAGGCTCCCCAAATGAAACACTCTTGATAAAGTACTTGGTCAACCCCAGATTTTATGAATAAAAGATGCCAATTCTGCAGCTACTACATACTGAAGGGGAAAGAATCTGGAAGGAAGCAAGGAAAACTAAGAAACGTGAGTGGCAGGATTGTGGGGGAGCTTTTATTTATTTTTTTAAATTCTTTTTTTCTGGTAATATGGCCACAATGTTGTTTGTGAAATTTCTAAAAAACAAAACAAAACAAAAAAACGCACGCAAAATCCACCATAAAAATGAAAGGGAATAAGCCAGCCAACCAATACTACATACCTCTTAGAAACGCGAAAAATAGGGAAAATTTTATGAACAATTACCCAAAATCAATACATGAGTGACCCTCATCTTGTCAACAGAAAAATGAATTTGCTTCCTGTTTACATAGGAAGCAGAATGGTTTACAGAAATGTATAGCTTTAATCAGATGAGATCTGGTAGCTACTGCCTCTTGTGTATTAAAAATGGAAAGTATTTTATGTTCAGTTTTTCTACGTTGCCCTGAGGAAATACAACAAAGCTGCCACTTGTCAGGCATTCATTTGCTTTGAGTAACAGAAACGCATACGTCAGAAACTCTTCTCAGAACGAACAGGTTACACAACATCCCTTGCAAACAGCCTCAACTACGCACACCTATCTGATAAAATACTGATTGCAAAAGCTATGACACAAAACCAATTTTGCAGAAATATAATGGGATGAGAGAAAAGCAACGTAAAAACATCCTGGGTCAACTTAATGAATCATTATTAAACAAACATACATTAAATCCTGGCAGGTATATCACACAGTGTTTAGTCAATAAAGAAAAAAGAACCCTGTGCTTTTGTAAATTATGTTTTTGTGGAGACAGACTGATTTAGGAAGGTAGAATGGGCAACAAGGGAATGAGGGAACAAAAGCTTTTTGTACTTACTCTCAGTGATAGAATTTGATATTTACCTATATTTATAACTTTTCCTTTTCCTAAAAAGATAGGCTCCTTATGGGAGATGGTTATGATAACTTTATCACACTTCTCCAAGTTATTTTCATTGCTGACAAAAAAAATCCATTCATACATATTCTTTGACTCAGGTCTGTATCCACTGTCTTTGCCTGGGCTTTGGTGAGTTGTCTCATCAACAAATAATGATGCAGGGAGAATATGCAGGAATTTTGAAGGTAATTCCATTGGTCTGGAGGGCACAGTTTTTCCAAGAGCAGACAATGATCCGCACCATCATATCCACTGTGCGCTATTGCTATTGTGACCGAGGATTATTATTTCCTCCAGAAATATATAGTAAAGGACAAACATCTAAGCTTTTGGAAAAGACTTTTGAAAGAAAGCTTAGATCTGAAAATGCTATTAACCAAAGGAGGGTTAGGAGAGATCTACCATATACCCTCTAGCAGAAAAATCTCTGAGTGAATTTAATGAACTCGATGATACAGTTATATCTTCCTCAGTCCCTCCCTCGCCCCTAACCCTAAGTATAACTGTTTCAAGACACCTACCTCCCCGATGGAGCCCTATTAATTCTTGCCAGAAAGCTAAATTACTTCCTCAGCAACTTGGAATCACCTCCTTCTCAAAATTCTCCAACCCAGGCTACAAACTTGACAGTAGAGAATTGTAGGTCAAGTAAATTCCTAGCTCCGAGGATATGATGATGCCCCAGAGCAGACTTCCCTTCAACTAACCACAGAAATCTTTTAGAATCTGCTAAATACAGTCAAAAGTCAATCCTGGATTTTCACTCGTGTTCAAATGTTTGATGTAGTATTTAGTCTCATAGAAGTGAATCTTTCCTCTCCTCCCCTAAGTAAAGCGAAATCTCACACTTAATCCTCTGTGTCAGTATTGCAGGCCCTGACAATAAATCTTACAGGAAAAAACAGCTGCAGCTAGACAGTGGGGTGGGCCTTCCAACAAATCCTCAACAAATTAGCTGCTCAGAAACCACTTTTTCTTGCCTCATTTGAGTTGCTAGTTTCATGATAAGACAATCTGCATTTTCAGTTTCTGGACTGACAGGGGGAAAGGAATTAAACCTTGTAAAGAACTGGGATCTCTGCCCCATTGTGATTTTCTCTCTTCTGAACTAGAGCTTTGGGGTTTGCAATCTCCAAGCTCAGTATCAATTATATTTCTAAAGTTTAAAGCTCAAAAACATATTTTCAAATTATATTGTAGGTTAAATAATTTAGCAAAAAGGAGAAGAGGGATACGGACATAATACCATTAAATTATTGACTTTCATTCTTTTTATGTATGTTTAAGAGATTAATTTCTCAAAAAATATATTGAAAATATAACGCAGGATAAGAGAGTATCGAAAATGGTTAACTGTTCACTTTGGTTAGTAAAAACAAAAACAAACAACAACAAACCTTTGCATTCAAACCTAAAACCTTTCTTTTTTTGAGAAACAAAAATACTTTTTCATATACATTTCACTTACATTTGGTCCAAAGCTTATCTTTTCTCCAAATCAAATTTTCTGAACAATATCTTCTTCCAGAATTTTCTCCAGATAGGTGAACACAAATGTAGAAATAAGTAAAAATTAATCACCCAATTCAGGCCAATAATAAACGTAGCAATGACATTTATATTTTCTTCCCTTTTATATCAAATCAGTACTATAAGGAAGTTAAACTATTTCATAATTTCTGATACAAAATCCAGACAGAGACAAGCATCTTTCCTAAGGACATCCAACAAATAAATGAACAGCTGATAGAGTTTGCAAAGGTAGCTGGTACTTTACAGTGTGAACCCATTTATCTTTATTTAGTAAAGGCAAAAATCCAGGAATAAGGTATCCCTTGCTGTTTCATTGAGATAGAGCAACTAAAAGAACATTAAGTTTTCCACGGGCGCCTGGGTGGCTCAGCTGGTTAAACGTCTGCCTTCTGCTCAGCTCATGATCTCAGGATCCTGGGATCAGCTCCGCACTGGGCTTCCTGCTCATCGGGGAGCCTGCTTCTCCCTCTTCCTCTGCCCTTCCCCCCCCATACTCACTCTCTTTCTCTCAAATAAATGAATACAATCTTAAAAAAAAACCCTAAAACATTAAGTTTTCCAGCTTCAGTTTTTAGGGTTGGAATAGAGGGGAAGTAAAAAAGAAAAGAAAAGAAACCAGAGTCCTCAGCACCTTGGTAACCAGAGTATCTGCCCAGTCAGCATCCCACTTCCACCATCAAAGATCTTGGTGGCACGCTTCGGCACCAGGCAGATGCCCATCCCCGTTAGGTATTAGCAATCTCTGGCTAATAAATCACTCTGAATGCCAGAGGGTACCACCTGTTCTCTCTCCCCTGGCAGCTAGGGAAGGAAGTTTGTCCTCTGCTGGGCCCTGTCATCTTCTACGTACCATTTCCAACATGAGGAGAGGCCCTTTCCAAAGTGATTTCACACCCATCACAAGTCTGTAAGTGCTATACTAATAAAACTAACATTCGTTCAGCATTTCCCATGTGCCAGGTATTGATCTAAGTCCTTTTAGTTTATTCCTTCAAGAATCTTCACAGTATCCGCATAAGATCAGGACTCTTGTGAATCTCATAGCATAGATGAGGAAACAGAGACCAAGAAAGGCTGGGCAATATTACAGTTAGCAGGTGGAACGAGGGATGAACCCAGCAGGTGTGACTCTGAAGCTTTTATTCACAGCCACTAACTAGGCTGTCCCACCGCCTTGCCAAGGAGCTGTCATGACCCACCTACCCACACCTCCTTTAAAGAAGGAAGAGGATCTGTTCCCACAGCACTGTCCATCCCGCCCCCGCCCCCGCGCCCCCGCCCCAAGCCACAGATAACCAGACCAGAGACAGGCCCCTGACTCAGGGTTAAATATCCAAAGGCCGGGTACGCTCAGTCAATCTTCTTGAAAACCTGAATGTCACAACTAAAACGGTCAGATGGTCCAGTGCTCAGGCTGAAGTCGTGCAGACTGGGAGCCAGGCTGACATGATGTGGAAACCAAGTAGCTGAGAGCAGAAGCCAGACGGCGGCAATTTAAGAGAGCGGAGAGGCCTGCCACCCCAGCAGGGAGACACAGAGGGGAACGCGCCGGTCAACTTCTCTCTTCCCTGAGGCCTTGCCTTCCTTCCTGGTGTTGGGTGTGTGAGAGTCCCCGGAGTCATTTCAGCAAACTCGCTGTTCACAGAAGCTATTTTGAGTGGTCTCTGTTCCTTGAAACTGGAAGATACTAAAGAAAATGAAGAGTAGGTCCTACTCTTTGGGGCTCTACTCCCAATTTCAACCCTTCAAGACTTCTGCTACTTCTTACCATTTCTGGTGAATTTCCTGATAATCCCTCTCCTTTCCAAGAGCGGGTAATCTGATGGAGTAACTTAATTTGTTCAGATATTTTTCCAATAAGAGCGGGTAATCTGATGGAGTAACTTAATTTGTTCAGATATTTTTCCAATAAGGTACTCATTGAGTGGAATATGCCTTAGGCCTGTCCTTTATACCCACCTACCTGAAAGACACAGCTTTTTACAAGGCGGAAGAAAAATCTTGGTTCAATATACCATAGAGCTTAGGGGCTTGAGGAGAAGCTAGGAAAATGGGGTAAGCAGAGGGGTCCCTAGGCCATGCAAGGAGCTTGAACTTTATCCTGATATCCGTGGGGGAATCACTGAAGGACTTTAGGCCAGATATACAACTTGACAACGATCATTCTGACTGTATTATAGGGAAGGGAGGAGAAAGATCAAGACTGGAGTTAGGAAGAAAGGAAACCAGGCTCCTGAAATGATCAAGGCACAAGGGACTCTGACCTGCTCTAGAATGAAGGCAGTGGGGTGAAGGGGAATGAATGATCTCTGAGCTGTTCAGGAGGTGAAGGATACAGAAGTTAGTGACTGGAATTTGGGCCCATGGCTTCTAGATGGTTTGTGTGTCCTTTACTTAAGGAATAAGAGAGAAAGTTTCTTTCTGACCACCCTGATTTTAAGATCTGTATGGGACTGTCACATGGTCAACAAAGCTTAAGAAGACAGAAGACAGGAGATAGGAGAATTACCAGCACAGAGAGGAAATTAAATGGACAATATCACCCAGTGACAGATTGTATATGAGAAGGGAAGGGAACAAAACACCAAAGATCCACACATTTAAGGAATGGGAAGAAGAAGAAGAACCCATAGAGGGGCTGAGAAGAAGAGACAAGAGTGGTAGAAGGAACCGGAAGTTCTGACCCAAAAGGGGAGTGAGCCTTTGAGGAAGGAAAGAGTGGTCAATGGGGCCAGGCAGTGCTTGAAAAGAAGGAACGAAGTATGATCTGGGGATTTAGTGACAAGGAAGTCTTTGGGGACCTTGACAGAAGAAATTTATGTGGCTTTGTGAGGGTGTAAGCCAGGTGCATTGGGCTGAGAAATGAGAGGTGGGGAAACAAAGAAAAGCTCAGGTGGTTTTTTTCAAGCGAATGACATGAGGAGCCCATGGAGTCAAAGGGAGACTTTGTATAAAGAAGGAATTTACTGCGTTTAGACCCTGAAGGGAAAGTGCCTGTAGAGAGAGACAGAGAGGTAGAACATAGAGAAGTGAGAATGGATCAAGAAGGTCCTGGAGATGTGGAAGACTGGGATCCGGAGCTGAGATGAAGAGTCAGGTAGGAGGAGAAATGGCACCTCTGCCCTAAGAGTCGAGAAGGAGGACAGGGGAGGACAGGGCCAGACAAGTTTGTAGGCTAGGGGGTAGATGGCTGAGCTCTCATTTTATTGAGAACTCGTAAAATTCTAATTTTATGTGGCATATACAGTTGATCCTTGAACAACACAGGTTTGAACTGCACAGGCCCACTCATGCACACATTTTTTCAATAAATACAGTACAGCTTTATAAACGTATTTTCTCTTCCATAAGATTTTCTTCATAACATTTTCCTTTCCCTAGCTTACTTTAATGTAAGAATACTGTATAGAATAATTATAAAATACAAAATATGTGTTAACTATTTATATCATCTGTAAGGCTTCTGGTCAACAGTAGGCTATTAATAGCTAAGTTTTGGGGGAGTCAAAGGATTTCTGGATTTCTGACTCTGAGGAAGATTGGTGCCCCGACCCCCATGTTGGGGGCAGCTGCAGTTTATTGATGATAATAAAAGGGAATGAACAATTAATGTCAGAATTATTTTAGCAAAACTGTCTTTGGATGATTGTTTGTTTTGTTTTAATCATGGAATACTTGTACTCCCACTCTAAACATGAAAAAAATAAATGCATATTAACTTTAAATATATGCTTCTAGAATATAGATTAAAACTTCCAGGTCTGGCTCTTTGCATACCCAAAAACAGACACAGTAATATGTGTCATGGTGACTTCGTGGAACAAGGCATTCTAAATAAATGAGCTTTCTAGCTAATTAACGTTTAAATCTCTAAAATCATTGACTAGTGTTGCTCCAATCGCCACGATTCAGTGATCCTCCTAAATGCTCCTGAATTCTATTGTGGCTATCTGCTGGGCTAACATGTGCTGAAGCTGCTCATCTTCATAAGCAGCGATGCATTCAGTATTCCTTCTCAAAGAACTGTTTAAAAATAAATTTTAAAATGTGTTAAATTTAATTTGTCAAAATTAAAAACAAACTATTGGGCGCCTGGGTGGCTCAGTCGTTAAGCGTCTGCCTTCGGCTCAGGTCGTGGTCCCAGGGTCCTGGGATCGAGCCCCATATCGGGCTCCCTGCTCGGCAGGAAGCCTGCTTCTCCCTCTCCCACTCCCCCTGCTTGTGTTCCTGCTCTCGCTGTCTCTCGATGTCAAATAAATAAATAAAAATCTTAAAAAATAAAAAAATGGGATCGGGGCTATTTATTTGGCTTTAAGTTTTACAATTTAAAAGTCCGTTATTCCTTTGCTTTTTATATGAATTTCTGATGATATTGGTTTCAATAATTACATATTTTTATGAAAACTGGCTAGAATTGTGATGTTTTATAATTGAATTATTTGAAAATGATTTCAAACATTAACAATATAGGCGCCTGGGTGGCTCAGTCATTAAGCATCTGCTTTGGCTCAGGTCATGATCCCAGGGTCCTGGGATCGAGCCCCGCATCGGGCTCCCTGCTCTGCAGGAGGCCTGCTTCTCCCTCTCCCCCTCCCCCTGCTTGTGTTCCTGCTCTCGCTATGTCTCTCTCTGTCAAATAAATAAATAAAAAATCTTTAAAAAAAAAAAAAAAACTATTACCTTAATTCTGATTTTACTCCACTTATCCACACAAATTAGAGCCAGCTCAAGGATGTCAAAAAATCCAGATGAACTGGACAAACTCAGGTTCCTGCTAACTAAGAGCCATTGCTCAGGAAGGTTATTTTTACTTATTTCTAGATCAGTAGTTGAATTTCAGATTAAATAATCTAGCAGTATGTTCATGGACTAGGACAGGTGTTAAAAATACAAGAAAGCTCTTTTTGTCTGAAGAAGTACTTTAGAACACTTTAGAGAGAGAGAGACAAATCAAGAAACAGACACTTAACTATAGAGAACAAACTGATGGTTACCAGAGGGGAGGTAGGGGGGGATTGGTTAAATAGGTGATGGGGATTAAGGAGGACACTTGTGATGAGCACTGGGTGTTGTATGGAAGTGTTGAATCACTATATTGTACACCCGAAATTTTTCACTGTATGCTAACTGGAATTTAAATAAAACCTTAAAAAATAAATGCAAATTCTAAAGAAAATTCCAAGGGACGTGGGGATACAGGCAGAGGGAGAAAGACAAATACAACTGGCCATTACCATATAGTATGCTTGTGGGTAAGCGAAGTCCAGGGTACTATGGGGACAGACAAGAGGAGGCACCCTAATGGGACTTAGGCTGGGCTTGGGGACTTTTGGGCAGGAGCCATGACTAATCTGATTTCTTATCCATTCTTCCACTCTAGAAGTCATTGAAAAAAAAGGAAGAAAAAGAAAAAAGCTGAACACTGCTTAACTAGTCCTCAGAACAAAATAGCATTCATAACCTTTAAAAACTAATTTTGAAATTCTGACAATTTATATAATCAGCCACTTTTAAAATCCATTACTTCAAAGTTTGACCTTTCCTTTATTTGAAAATTTCCTTTTTTGGAAGAGGATCCTGAATTTTGTATAAAGACTTAATAACTACTGAAGTCTTTTCCTTAATAAATAGTAACAAAACCTTAAAATAATCATATTAATCTGCAAACTCTTAATCAGAAATTCCTGGAAACATCTATTTTGATTTTTAATTTCTAATAGCAATGGCTTAAGTTACTCTACAATTTAAAATTCAAATTATCTCAGGGCGCCTGGGTGGCTCAGTTGGTTAAGCGACTGCCTTCGGCTCAGGTCATGATCCTGGAGTCCCTGGATCGAGTCCCGCATCGGGCTCCCTGCTCGGCAGGGAGTCTGCTTCTCCCTCTGACCCTCCCCCCTCTCATGTGCTCTCTCTCTCTCATTCTCTCTGTCTCAAATAAATAAATAAAATCTTTAAAAAAAATAAAAATAAAATAAAATAAAATAAAATTCAAATTATCTCATAATCTGCTAAAAACTCTACTTGGTAATGGCTGATCAATGAGAGTTCCCTAAACAAGTAAATTATTTAAATAATGTGTGAAGAGTGGGCTCCACAAGAAATATGATTTATAAAAAGAAAAAGTATAGAGCATTAGAAGACCTGCCAATTAAGCAGAAATTTAAAAAATATGTACAGGGCGCCTGGGTGGCTCAGTCGTTAAGCGTCTGCCTTCGGCTCGGGTCATGATCCCAGGGTCCTGGGATCGAGCCCCGCATCGGGCTCCCTGCTCTGCGGGAAGCCTGCTTCTCCCTCTCCCACTCCCCCTGCTTGTGTTCCTGCTCTCGCTATGTCTCTCTCTGTCAAATAAATAAATAAATAAAATCTTTAAAAAAATAAAAAATAAAAATAAAAAATAAAAAAAATAAAAAATATGTACACATGTATGTACTACTCACAGAGTTTCTCAAACTTCTTTTTAAAAACACTCATTTTTAATCTTTTCATTAGCCCCAATTAAAAACTATTATGTTGGCCTTCTTGCCTCTGAAAACCTCTAGAAGGGTTCTGTATTACAACGTGGCAATGGTCCACCTGGAATGTAACAAAAAGATAAATAAACTCCCTTCATCCTCACACCCCTGCTGCTTTGTGAAGAGCTGTTCCATCTGACCTTCAGAGTTTAGCACCAACATGCAGAGAGAGAAATATCACATGTGGGGCGGGGAATTCCAGCTCCGTCCAGGAAACCAGCACCATCACGTCCTAATCCTGACTTTACAGGATCATGCCTGCAAGAGGAAGCAACACTTTGAAACCATGTTGTGCAGAGATTTGAAAAGAATGATTTTGGTCAAAGAAACTTTAATGTCTGTCACTTTAAAATACGCTTGGAAGTGCTTATGAATATCAGCGTACTCCAAAATAACAGAGGATTATGAAATACCGGGAGTGAGCCGCATTTTAATACTAGGGATCTATTTAGGTACTCTTGTATCTAATGTGCGTCCTGCCATCTCTCCAGCAACCCCCAACACCTGAGCCTGGGCTTCACAAGCACCCCATCTGCCACGGGGTTCAGCCTGTGCTCTTCCTAGCCTTCTATTTTGCTATTCTCCACATGAACCCTATAGTCCAGTTTGCCCACCGACGACCCCTCGCACGTTTGTCTTCTCGCCCACATACAGGTGACAAGATTTATTGGCCTGTGTCACCCCCTTGTCCTCTATGGAGGGTTCATTCTCAGGCCCTCTGAGTCACTGCAGAGACAGCAGGAAGGTTCTTTCTGGCCTTCTCTGTCAGCTCCTGAGTTTCCTTTTGACTCAAAGAGGTCAAACACACACACACCACACTTAGAGAAATTAAAGCCGAGAAGCTGATGTATCTAATAAAGGGCTGGCAGTGGGGTGGGGGCAGGCAGGAGAACACTGCAGCCTAGAGCAGGTCCACTGGCATGGAGAAGGGCTGGTGTAGAGGAAGAGCTGCTGTCCTTCAAGAGACACAAGGGAAAGTTGAAATTCCGTTTAGGTATGCTGTTGGCAGCTGGTCAGTGTTTCTTTGAATATGACCCCCCCCCCCCCTCAACGGGACTGGGTCCTATGACACTTGGGTAGTGATACTAACTTTCACTTAATCTACACACCCTCCCGCTCCCTCCTCCCCCAGTGAAGGTAAAACTGCTTGTTTGGTATAAAAAAGATTGCACTCATTTATATACCATCACTTCTAAATAGGATTTCTTTGGCTTAACATGAACGACTGGCAATCAATCTCTAGGAACCAGTCGGATAGAACAAGCCGAGTCAGGACAACTGACAGAACATCAGGAAAAGGAAAGAGGTAGTGAACCAAAGATGTGAGGTGAAGGACACCTCCTGTGATCGCTGGAGAGTGTCAGGAAAGACAAATGCATCTAAGTAATTCTGCAAAGATTTTTTTTTTTAAATGTTATTTATTTGAGAGAGAATGAGAGAGAGCAAGAGCGGGGGGAGGGGAAGGGGTGCAGAGGGAGAGGGAGAAGCAGACTTCCCACTGAGCAGGCAGCCCAACGTGGGGCTCCATCCTGGGACCCCCGGATCATGACCTGAGCCGAAGGCAGATGCTTAACCAACTGAGCCACCCAGGCACCCCAAAGGTGTTTTTTTAAATTGAGATTTAATTGACCTATCACATGGTATTACAAAGATTTTTTTAAAGAATTCAGTTGTTTAATAATTCGCAGTGACATTTAATCTTAAAGCCTTTTTAATGCTCTTTAATTTTAATTATAAAGTATGGTAAATGTATTTTAGAAACCTTAACATCACATTTGAAATCCTAATGGATATTTCTTGTAGGGGACCTTGGAGGAAATCATTCCCCACCTCACCTTCAGTGCAGGGCCCCTTTCATTCCTGACGGAGGGGAGGCAGATGACTCCTCTTTGCCTGGACAGCTCCCAATCATTCTTGATGCCCTCCCCCAAGCTAACTGCGGTCACCCTATTACTTGTTCTCATAGCACTGTATTTTTATGGCACTTTTTCTTTATCATAATTACAGTCAACCACTTGGATGAGTAGCTTTTAATCCTTGTTATGGGTTGAACAGTGCTCCCCCAAAAGATATGCTGAAGTCCTAAATCCTGGTACCTTATTTGGTGACCTTATTTGGAAACAGGGTCATTGCAGGTGTTATCAAGTGAAGATGAGGTCAATAGGGTGAGCCCTAATCCAATATGATTGGTGTGCTTATAAGAAAAGGACAACGCAGGGCGGCTGAGTGGCTCAGTCGGTTAAGCGACTGCCTTCGGCTCAGGTCATGATCCTGGAGTCCCAGGATCGAGTCCTGCATCGGGCTCCCTGCTCGGTGGGGAGTCTGCTTCTTCCTCTGACCCTCCCCCGTCTCGTACACTCTCTCTCTCTCAAATAAATTAAAAAAAAAAAAAACCTTAAAAAAAAAGAAGAGGACAACGCCATGTGAATGATATACACGGGGAGAATGTCATGTGATGACAGAGGCAGACATTACAGTGATGCAAGCTGAGGAGCACCAAAGATTCATGGCCACCACCGGAAGCTAGAGCACTAAGGAGGGAATCTTCCCTGCAGGTTTCAGAAGGAGCATGGCCCTGCTGCCACCTTGGTTTTGGACTTCTAGATTCCAGAACTCGAGACAATAAATATCTGTTAATTTAAGTTGCCTAGTATGTGGTACTTTTTTATGGCAACGCTGGGAAACTAATATGTTCCTTTAGACTGGAAGCTTCTTGAAAGAAAAGTCTCTATTTTCTTCCCTTGGTGTATTCCCCGTGTATTTAGTGATATGGATAGGAGCACAATAAGTATTTGTTCAGTGAATGAATGAACCAGACTTGGTTTGTAGTCAACTAAAACCCTAGGTTTCTCTTCTCAAAGATATCAATACAGATGGGTCATTTAGAGTCCATTTTGTTTCACTGATAACTTTAAAACCCAAATTCAGAATTCTAAGTTTTATGTTATTTGGGATTATGTTGTATTACAAATCCATCAATCAGTATACTAAGTACCCTACCTATCTTTATATCTGCAAATTTAATAAGCATGTCTTCTATCTTAATCCAATGATAAATGATTAAAACTGTTAAACCTGACAGGGCCAAGGGCAGAGTACCATGGCATGCCACCAAGAACATCCAAACTGGTATCGACCCATTAATCAACACTATGGGTATATCATGCAACCAACTAGAAATCCACATTTCTCTCCAGCTCATCCAAAGGTTATCACAACACATAATGGGAAATGCTTTCTGAAATCCTAATGCATTATGTTTAATCTTCCCAAACCCACCAGCCTAATAAGCATGTAAAGATAGAACATGGAGTTTATAAGGCATAACTTGTCCTTGGTGAATTCATGCCTTTTGGAAATCAGTCACTTTCCACCTGCAAACCACAAACTGCTAAGAGTTTGCTGGTGAACTGTGTCCAGCACCCTCATCTGTGGTTTCCAGGATCTACACTGGCCTCCGTTTTGAAAGTAAGGGTAACGGCCTCTTTCCTTTCTCCTGCCCCCTTTCTTCAGGGCACCTCCAAGATTACAGATGGTCATTCCACATTCATCTCTACCAATGATTTTAATATCACGAGGTATAATATTGCGAACTAGCTGGAAGCAGCTAGGATCTCTCTCACCAATTTGGTTTATGGGCTCCCCTTCAGTTATTTGTTCTGCCTTTCTATTTAGATAACCACCTTTCTGGTAAAGAGAAAAGCAAAATAGGGATAGCTGGTCATTTACGGGATGTTCTAAGGTACAAGCAAATGATTTCCTTGTCACCAAAAGACAAGCATTTTATGGATATTACCAAAAAGTGTCATTTGTACGAATTCTTTAAACCTTCTAAACTCTCACTCCTCACCCTCTCTATTTGGTTTATCTTATGCCAACAAAGACCAAGTTTGTTTAAGAATCTTTCACTGGAAGTTTTCAACAAACCCTGCTTGCGAGAATGTCCTTATTTGCAAGCAACAAAACAAAGTTTCATCATCTATGGCTCTAGCACCATCGCGCTGTTTAATGTACTCTGAGCGCGAGCTCACATGCACCCAATCATCACCAGTGAAGTACATAGAATCCTACTGCGATAATTTGAAGGTAAACAGCTCATTGTCAAATTTAAACCCAGGCAAACTAATCCTTCCAGATTATCACTTATGCCTTCCTCAGGACTTGCCAGTCCTACAGTTTATGCATCCAAACCCCTATCTGTGTAAAGTCCTTTTTCTAGGACATTTTTCCGTTGAGTGTAAAGATGATTTATTGAGGAGTAAGAAAAAACTGCAACAAATACTAATAATTATAACTATGATTATTGGCTACTTTTTTGTTTCCTATTCTAGAGCTTATTTGTTTTTTTTCCCTTAAGACTTCTAAACATTTCCTTTTTCTTCAAATAGAGAAATACTCATACCCAAAATATCCTTTCTAATGGGGCATACAAAGAGCTTAGCACATCTAAGATACTCAATGACGATATTTTTCAACTTAAAAAGTCAAGGCAACCTCCTTGGTGGGCTGAAAGGCTAACTTTAACACAAATATAGCAAAAATACCAGGGAAATATGTGGAAAATGGCTCCGTGTTAGATTACAACTTCATCTAGACACAGTGATAGAGAGTCTAGCTCTGAGACATTCTTGATTCTTGCCCCAATCAATAATTTTTGGTAATTTCTCCACTTCCAATAGTTAAAGTGCTATTACTACACAGCAAGTAAGTGAAGAGAAACTGGTCACCTACGCCAAGAACTTGTTCCTAAGAGCATATTGTGGCTCTGTATTTTTCCCTAATACAAACAGCATAGAAAAAAAAAATGTGAAAGTTACAACTATGTGCATAAATGCATACACGTTTCAGCCAATTATTTTATTTATTCTGGAGGTTGAGAATGAAGGGGGAAGGGGTGTGCAAATTTCTTTTGTTCATCCCTTTGCAAAGGCAGTAACAACAAAACATTGCCTTCCAGGCATCCAACAGAAATTTAAGAGGGCCCTCATGCAAAGTTAAACACCTCTAGAAAATTCAAAGAGAATCAGGTGTAGTTATATTACCATCCACACCATTTGATCCTATAGTTAAGTGATAAAAGCAGATTCCTAAAAGCAACCCAGTATAGGAAAAGCTTTAGAGGACTTTAGAGGCAGGCAAGTGGGTGTTTAACTCTCAGCCCTTATCTTCTCACTGGTAAAATGAAGATATGATTCTCATAAGGTAGTTCTGAGGGTCAAATGAGATAAGACACGTGAAGTGCCTACTACAGAGCAGGTACTCAAGGGAAGGTAGTAGCTGTTGTTAATTTATTTATTATAATACAAACCAAGGACAGGTGTTTGACATTCACATCTTGGAACGCCCAATATAATCCATTTATAAAAGCCACTGATTTTTATTTTAAAAGATTTGTAGATAGATAGAAATTGAGATTTAGAATGAAATAGACTGCTAGCCTAGTACTCAAGTTTTCAAGGAGAAAACTAAGTCCAGGGATAGACAGCTAACGGGCTAGCTCAGAATGCGGGTCTCCCCATTCTACCCAAGCAGTGTTAAGTGCAAAACATGAGAAAAAATGTAGAACACATATAAAACACAAATTAAAATGACCTGAGACATGTATAAAAGATCAAGAATTATACTAAATATGATTGACATATTTTCTAGTTAAAAGTCAGAGTATAGATTGAATTTTTTAAAAATTATAGTTCTATGTGTTATTACAGAGAAACATCAAATCAAAAGAACCTGGAAATGCTGGAAGTACAGAAAAAACAACCAGGCAAATGCGAGTAATAAATGAACGGAGACAGAAAAAAAAAATAAATAATTACTAATAAAAAACAAAGCCAAGGTAGATATATTAACATAAGCTACAATAGGCATTAGAGACAAAAACCTTATTAGGGCCATTACATAATGTAAATAGATTAAACTTGTTGGGAAATTATAACCTCAAAATACATGAAGCAAAAATTGAGAGACCTATAGAAAGAAACTGACAAATGCATGTCCATAGTGGGAGATTTCAACTTCCCTTCATCAATTGTTGATGTTAAAGAAAAAATGATCAATGCCACAGGTGATTTGAAGGTCACAATTGGTTGGACTTAGTTCACTTACAATCAGTAACTAGAATATGTTATATGTCAGTCTAGTGGAGATCAAGCAGTGAACAAAACACAGTCCTTACCCTCATGGAAATCACATACCAGATGAGGAGACAAAAAACACTATGGAAATAAATGCAGAGCACAGATATGCACAGAACCTTGCATCTAGCAATTAGACAATCCGTACTCTGAAAGCCCATGAGAAACATACACAAAAACCGATATAACTTTAGACCATTTAAAGTAAATCTCAACAAATTTCAAAGGAAACCAAATCTTACAAATCTGACCACAATGCAGGTTGGTCAGTTAGATCAATCACAAATCCATTTTAAAACCCAAAGTTTTGGAAATCTATGAATACACTGAAGAAATTCAGAATAACTTGATAGCTTTCATAGAGCTGCACGTTTAGAAAAGTCTTCCAAACACTACATCAAAAACTAATGATGTAATGTATGATGATTAACATAACATAACATAATATAAATAAATAAATAAATAAATAAATAAATAAATAAATAAAAAGAAAAGTCTTCCAAGTTTTAAATGTCCTACTTGTATGAAAAGAACTACATATAACCTACTCTAGTAGAGTTGGGCTGAATTTTTTAATATGTTTATCCCAGAACCTACCAGTTCCTTCCAGTGTTTTTTTTAAACACTGTTCACCATTTAAAAATGATGAAAATTTAAACCCCTTTTGCATATCTTCATTTCAACTTCATTACCACATTCTCTGTATTCATTAGGATTTAGGTTCAGCTACCAGTGACAGAAAACCCCAAATAACAGTGGTTTACCCCAGGGGCTTATTTCACTGACATATGAAGTCTAGAGGCCATATGCCCAAGCTCCACTGGATCGAGGGCACATCAAGGCATCTTCTAACTTGTTCTCCTACCATCCTCACTATACAGCATTCACTTCATAGTCTAAAGAAGATCTTCAAACTTCAGCCCCATTCTTGCCTTCCAATCAGTGAGAAATAGGAAGCAGGAAGGTGTCTCAGTTAGTTTGGGCTGCTAGAACAACAATACCATAGACAGGATGGCTTAAATAATAAACACTTCCCACGGTCCGGAGACTTGGAAGTCCAAGATCAAGGCACCAGCAGACTCAGTGTCTGGTGAGAGCCCACATCCTGGTTCATAAATGGCCTTCTTGCTGTGTCTTCATGTGGCACAAGGGACAATGGAGCTCTCAGGGGTCTCTTTTATAAGGACAATAATCTCATTTATGAGGGACCCACCCTCATGATCTAATCACCTCCCAAAGACCCCACTTCCCAATACCATCACTCTGGGGGTTAGGTTTTCAAAATATGAATTGAAGGGGACACATTCAATCTGTAACAAAAGGGATGAGGAGAAGATCCCCCTTTCTTTAATGTAGGCTCCACACCCAATGTGGAGCCCCAACATGGGGCTCAAACTCACAACCCTGAGATCAAGACCTGAGCCAAAATCGAGTCAGATGCTTCACTGATTGAGCCACTCAGGCACCCCAATTCCCCCTTCTTTTAAAAGATACTTTGCAAAAGTCACAAAAGACACTTTTCCTTACTTGATATTAGCTAGGATTAATCCAATGCGTCAAGGGAGAGTAAGAACCTAGTGTCTATTTTGGGTGAAAACTGGGAAGATGTGGAGAAAAACAGCACTCTACTAGGTCATCTGAGAAAATGTGATAAAATATAGTTAAGAATTCTGTCCAGTCTCTTCTGAGCCATTTACCAGGTGGTACAAATGAGTGTGTGGCACGCTCAGGTCCCCGTATGCATACTCAGCCTTGCTTCGCTGGGGCCAGTAGGGTTTTCAGTCTCTAGGGCCTCAAGTATAGTCTGGATCATTCTTGTCCTCTTGCCTAGAAGAGGTTATGTTGCTGAAGCCACCTACCTTTAAAGCACAGCCTGATATTCTGTAGCTTCCACTAAGAGAACTTCAGTTAAAACAAATTCCAAATACAATTTCCTGGGCACAGACCACTGGGTCCTATCTCCCTAAGAAGGAAGCTGCTTGACAGAAAACTTTAAAGTGGGGAATGAAAGCATTAAGCAACTTGCCTTCACATTTGGGTTTGATTTCTTCATTTTACAACCCACTGCAGGCTAACAATGTATCATTCTGGGCATGGACACAAGAAAGGAGTTGGGCTTTCTTCAAGGCTTTGCTTTGGGTTTTCCTCCTTAGCCAAGCATATCCTGGCACCCGTGTTAATGAGGGACTTGCTGCCAGAAAGCCAAAAACAGGCCACAGCCCAGCACCACTTGTTCCAGGGAAGAGCCCGTCTCTGGGGCTCCTGGCACAACCCCTGGACTAGGTCCTGCCATGGCTGTTCGCACAGCCAGGTCTGGCCCAGAAGCAGGAGTCCCGAGGCCCTCAAGAGATGGCAATCCGCTATGGATAAGACAGCAGAACTCTCCCACTGTCATTCCTTAGCCAAGAAGTTCACACACACTAACAGGACAGAAACAGTGTGCCTAGAATTAACTACGAAGGAAGTATCAGAACCCTGCCAAGTGAACCTGATGTAAATTCTTCCAGTTCTACACTGTCCCCTTCCCACCAATCACAAAGAGCAAACACAGGCCATGTACGGGCACTTTTGTGTGTGTGCGTGTGCGTGGGAAAAACACATCTAGGAGTATGCCAAACATTGCCTAAATTCTATGAGGCTTTCCCTCCATTTTTCTGAAATATAAACATGTCTTTTGACCTCCCTCTATCAAAATATACAGTATCATATATTTTTTAAAGATTTTTATTTATTTATTTGAGAGAGAGAGAGATCATGAGAGCGGGGGAGGGTCAGAGGGAGAAGCAGGCTCCCTGCCGAGCAGGGAGCCCGATGCGGGACTCGATCCCGGGACTCCAGGATCATGACCTGAGCCGAAGGCAGTCGCTTAACCAACTGAGCCACCTAGGCGCCCTATACAGTATCATATTTTAAATATATTTTTTTCCTCAAAGGCAAGTACCCTAAAAAGGCTCAAGGATGACAAAAAAGACTAATACGAAAAAAAGATGTAGTTACCTTACATATGTATTAGCCTAAATAATAACATCAGCAAATCGGTGACATTATCATTATGGTACTATGTTTTCTTTCAAAATCTTGTTGTATCTAAGCCTGAAGTAGGTTCACAAAGGTCATTTCAGAACACATGTTTTAGCTTGAGGTTAAAATTTTAAGTGACTTTAAAGCAGGTAACAGAATGTATTTGCTTTTAAGATATTTAAAAACTGGGCGCCTGGGTGGCTCAGTCGTTAAGCGTCTGCCTTCGGCTCAGGTCATGATCCCAGGGTCCTGGGATCGAGTCCCACATCGGGCTCCCTGCTCGGCAGGAAGCTTGCTTCTCCCTCTCCCACTCCCCCTGCTTGTGTTCCTGCTCTCGCTATCTCTCTCTCTGTCAAATAAATAAATAAAATCTTTAAAAAAAAATACTTAAAAACTTTTTTATATAGCAGCTCTGTGGTCACAAATCAATACTGGAATATAAAATAAACATGCTACTCTATTTAAAAAGATCTCTTTGAAGACTTGGAAATGTGTACATATGAAAATACTAACACTACTGCTCATGGGACTTCCCAATTATGCCCAATTACCTCAATTTAAAGTGTCAGTGAGCATGGTTCTCATTCCTGTAGCCTCAGCTCATCCCATGGTCCTCACATCCCAGGAGCTCAGTTACTCCTTGCTGCAATTCAGACACCTCACTGCCCATCAAAATACAAACACCTTTTCTCCCCAAAATCCAAACTGTGAACCCAATCTATATTTCTAGCCTAATCCTCTTTATGATTAAATCAGTGAATACAAGTAAAGGGCTTAAAACAGTGCCTAGCACATAGTATGTCCTCAGGAAACGTGAGCTATTACTAGTATTCCTCTTCTTTCCTTCTTCCTTGAGAGCTTGTTTGGAGGTTCTAGCAGGGGAGCGCAGCTACTCGTATACCCTTGACCGAAGAACGGTCCTCCTCTATCGGGGAAGGTCGTCCTCTTCGACCGAGCGCGTAGCTTCGGGAGGGACGCACATGGAGTGGTGAGGGAGGAAGGGGACACCCGCCTAGCCAGCCAGATCAGCCGAATCAACCCTGGCGATCAATGGGGTGACAGATGTCGCAGCCAGATCGCCCTCACATCCTCTTTCCTTCTTCCTTTCCCCTCCCTCTCCCCCTTCCATCCCACCTTATTTCAGTCAAGGTGAATTATGTGTTATTTTGCCACTAGGTCCCAGACTTTTCAGAGTCCTTTGCTTATGCTGTTTCCCTGCCAAGAATAAGACTGTCTTCTTAACCTCATGTCCGCTACTGGATATCCTTTCCAGATATGCTCCTCTTTCTAGGTCTTTTTCAAATCCTACCTTCTTCATGAAACTTCCTCTTAATCCCCTCAAGTGGAAGTGATCTCTCTTTGAAAAGTCCATAATATCCTGTTGACACTTCTCTGGATATGGCATTCATCACCTGTGACCTCGACTAGAGCACCGTATGTATTTGGCTTATCACCCTTGTCCGTAGCACATACACATTTGGTAAACCTGCTGGGCAGAAACTGTGTTCTATGTATCTTCATATGACCCCTTTGGAACATAGCACACACCCCCTGAATTGAAAACGATACTGAAATATTTTTAATTGTTTAACAATTTTTTTTTAATTTTAACAATTTGTGTTGAAGTGCTAACATTTTTTTCTTGAAGAATTAAAGATTTTACATATATGTATATATTATTTATTATAGCCAAAAATACATTTTCCATCTATCTCTGAACTTGATAGGACTCTGCTTTGAAACGTATGCCACAGTAAGAAATTGTCTACCTTTGGTGACTCGTCCCTAAAACACATTTGCTATTTGTTACACATAACCTGTTTTAAGATTTAAAACTCATCTGTCACTTATCAAAGTTTCAAAATGACCTATTTCTAAAATCAACACCAAATAGTATTCAAAACTAAATATAGCTTGAATATATGTTTCAGTATGGTAATCACTAATAAATCCTTCTTACAGAAAACTCTTTATTTCCCCAATTCATTGTTGAGGAATAAGATGTTTCATTCTATGAAATGTGCTACTGGTAGACAGTCATGGTAGACTGGATCCATTACCAGGGTTCATAAAAGAAGAAGCAGAGTACTCTTCTTGGGTCAATCTGGAAAGCTTTATGGAGAAGACAAAGTAGAGAATATTTTAAACAATCGGAAAGAATCAGTTTGGCAAGTTGAATGTGAATATCTGTTTTAGGAACCTGGCCACTCTTACTCAGAAGATCTGGAGAAACTCTCATTCTCTCTATATGAGTGACCTTAAAGTGAATGAGGGGGACAAGACGCAGTAGCAGGGGGAAAAAGAGAAAGAGTCTGAAGGGTTTGAGGCAAAGATGAGGGAACCACAAGGCAACTGGCAACAAGCACCTCCGGATAAGGCAGGGTCGGAGGCAAAAGAAGTGCCTGATAACTCCACATCCATAGTGGAGGCTGACCTGGGGGCACAGAGCTGGAAGGAACAGGATTCAGAGCAAGCAACTTGCAATTACCATGGGAAAAGAAAATGGCAGCAAGAGTATTGATACTGCTTAAAGAGAACTCAATCATCAATTTAAAATTTAAGGAGGGTCTTGGGGCACCTGGGTGGCTCAGTCGGTTAAGCATCTGACTCTGATTTCAGCTCAGGTCATGATCTCAGGGTTATGAGACTGAATTTTACATTGGGCTCTGTGCTGAGTATGGAGCCTGCTTAAGATTCTCTCTCTCCCTCTGCCCCTCCCCCCACCCCACTCTAGCACTCTCTCTTTCTCTCTAAAAAACAAACAAAAAACAACAACAACAAAAATAAAATTTAAGAAGGGTCCTCGTAAGTTCCTGGAATGAGACACGTTCATAAAGTGTATACAAATAGATCACCTCTATGACTTTCACTTTTGCTGCTAGTACTGATGCTCACATTTATCAAGGGCATTCTAGGTTTCAGGAGCTGGGCTAAGTGCGTTACATATATTAGCCCAACCAAATTGCCCAATACCCCTATGAGGTAGGTACTATCACTATCCTTACTTTATAGATGAGAAAACCAAAGCATAGAGAGGTAAATACTAGCCAGTACCTATCAAAGTCAGGACACAAAATCAAGTCTGCCTAACTCTCCATAACAAAATATATGAACATTAGCTTTTTAGAAGCAATGTCATAAAGTCTCACAATTTAAAAACAACAAAAAACGAACTACTACTTCTTTTTTTCCTCTTTTTTGCTCATGTTTCTCTTTCATTGCAGCCCCTGAAGTTTTTGGTTGGTTTGCACCATCTAAAGAGGCAAGCACAAAGTTTACATTTCTGTCAGAACCGACAGTTTCCCAGGATGAGGGCCAGATTGAGGAAACAGTGGTCTGAGGAGCAAAGCGTTAACCAGCACATCCCAGAAAGTGAAGCAGAGGCGGTTCTCTGCCAATAAATAGTCCAGTTATGAAGTACACATTCTAAACTGAGCTGAAACACTATCCAGAGTGTGCCTTAAGAAAAGAAACTTGTCCCCACAGCCTGGGTAAAAGCCAATGTTAGCTAATGGTTACATCATCGAGCTCAATATAGCATGAACAGGAGGAACTCAGAATCGATGAAGTTGCAGGATACTCTTCCTTTAGTTTTGCAGGTTCTGTGGCAAGCAAAAAGGAAGAAAAAGGAATAAATATTTGAGACTATCCACTAGGAAGAAAAAAAGAATCAAAGGGGTTCCATTTTACCAAAGGCTTTGAGATATGACAATAAAAAGGAATAGTTGGGGTCATGCACGGCTCTCCTACTGGGTTCTGGGTGCCTGATGTATGTTCCTTTATTAATCCCTCACAACCACCTCAGGGCAAGCACTGTCTCATCTTCAGATGGGGCAACTGCCGCTCAGAGATGTTCAGAGACTTGCCTAAGATCTCTCAGAGCTAGATTTGAATCGAAGGTTGTATAGCTCCAACATCCATGCCCCTTCCTCTAAGTCAAAGAAAAGTGCAGAATTCTAGCTGTTCCCAGGCTTTTAGCAGTCCATCTGACACCCAACTGATGAAATAAAGACAACTTGAAGGTCATCATTAAGATGTTACCAAAAATACACGTGGAACACTTTGGGATTTTAAAACCTTATCTCCAAAAGAGTTTCACCGAGTTTCTCCACTTTTCTTTGACTTAGAGGAAGGGGCATGGATGTTGGAGGACTGGAGGAGATTATGCTAAGTGAAATAAGTCAAGCAGAGAAAGTCAATTATCATATGGTTTCACTTATTTGTGGAACATAAGGAATAGCATGGAGGACATTAGGAGAAGGAAGGGAAAAATGACGAGGGGGAAATCGGAGGGAGAGATGAACCACGAGAGACTATGGACTCTGAGAAACGAAAAAGGGGAGGGGGGTGGGGAGATGGGTTAGCCCGGTGATGGGTATTAAGGAGGGCACGTACTGCATGGAGCACTGGGTGTTATATGAAAACAATGAATCGTGGATCACTACATCAAAAACTAATGATGTACTGTATGGTGACTAACATAACATAATAAAATTTAAAAAATTTAAAAAAAAAAAGAGTTTCACCCTTCGAGCTCATGAACACTACCACCTTAAGACTGAAAGTGTAATAATTATTAAAATATCAGCAATGGAGGAAAAATTTTAAGAACCAGGAAGAATAAATAAGCATCATAACTTATGTCTACATTAAAATTTTTAACAAATATTAAAACTCATTTCTTCTCGCTACAAAAACCTCCAGTGATCTAATATAAGAAGACTTCTTACAATAAAAAGCTGGGGACTTTTACTGCTTTCACTAAGGCATACAACATTTTCTGAAACACCATATTAATTTTATAATTTATCTAGTTCATTCTTCACCCGTGTCTTGGGTTCTCAAATAGCTAATATTCTCCATTCTCCCCATATTTCTAAGTTCAAAACATTATTTCAAAACAAATGAAGTCTTTTGTTTCTACAAATCACATCTTTCATGTTTTCATTTTGCTTACATTTTATTCCAAATGGCCTCTGATAATATCAAGCACCTTTCCCTTCTATTACCAAAAGCTTTTCTGTGGCCTCGTTTTGTGTCTGGGAATTAACTGATGTAATTCAGTAGGAGTCAACATTATTTTTTTAATCCACAGAAGAAATCTGTCTGAAGGGATGAAAAGGGGGAAATGAGCAGAGATGTTAGATACGTATTTGATACACCATTTGACGTTTTATACATAGAATTCCCACTTAACTCCTTAGTGGCACAGAGTGTCTGCTCTAACTCTCCAGTTCCCTGTTTCAGACTCCTCTTGGGTGCTGGTTATGGGGCCAGGGGCCTCAGCCTCAGTGTAAACCCTCACAACATAGAAGCTTCACAAGGGCAGAGATTTCATTTGACTGCTTTGTTCACTGGTGTATTCCAAATACCTAGAGAGCGCCTAGCACATAATAGATACTCAAGTAATTCCCGAATGGATGATTGCCACCATCTTTTTCGTAAATGTTGACCAAGTACGTCCAGTAAAGAGTGACTAGGATATGGTGAGGGGTCTGGAAACCATGTCACTACTTGAGCAATGAAAGCAGCAGCAGGGGTTTGGGTACAAAAAGCAGTGATAGAGCTGGGGCCCAGAGAGAACCCTGATCTAAGCCCAGCCTATAAGCCTAAGAGTTACCAGCCATGTGTCTGAGCAAGTCACTGGAGTCTCCATCTTTCCATCTTTGAAAAGGAACAGCTACAAGGATTAAATACACCAAGAAAGGTATCTGGCAAAAAGCAAAGAACTTATGAAAAATAAATTTGTACTATTTCTACATTTCACTTCTTTTCACTCTTAGGGGAAGAAAAAGACTTAGAAACAATAACTTTCTTCAGATATGTGAATGGCAATGTGTAAGAAGACAATAACACTGTCCATATTATACTAGGACACAAAACTCCAAGTAAAGGATATAATACAAAAAAGACTAAAATAGTGACCCAATAAAATGCAGACCTCCCTAATAGTGTTTCCACCCATAAGAAGCTGCCTACCAATAAAGGTGTCAGATTTCTGTCATTATTTTAAACAGAGGACAGGTGATTCAGAATGATTCAGAAATTTGCAGAACCAGGTTTCATTAAAAGGGTATTTAGCTAAGGTATCTGCCAACTCAGATTCTCTGATTTAATGATATAATTTCTTTTTTATGACTGAAAAACTACATTTTTCATGATTCTCTGCATATTTATAAACCGGCAGTTAGATTACAAGTAGACAATTTACACAAAAGTCCATATTGCCAAAAAATCTGCCATCCCAATCAACATCTTCGTCTTCACCCTCCTTAAAAACATGTAATCATGTAAGGGCACAGTGACTAGAAAACAAACAAACAAAAAAACAAAACCATAAGGTATGTCCTCATAATAGTGATGACTTTGGAAAAGTGTCAAGGGGTATTACACCATTACATATCTGCTATTCAGACCAAATAAATATTGATTTGGTAAACCTTTCTCAAGTTTAAAGGTTCACCTGATGCAACAAGTCTATTTTCGGGCTAGCAACTGTGATTCCTCTTTCTTTCCCCGTTCCCCTGTAGAGAATATTTAGTTCACAACAGCACATCCTGCCTTTAATAGCAACTCCACCAACGTATCTGCAAAAAACAATGTCCTACAAGACCAGAAAAGAAAAGCTCTATCATTTACCCTTTTGGCCCAGATAATGACAATGTTAAACACTGGGAATATCAAGATCACACACCAACAGGAGATTTTATCATTCTCATTTCAGCAAAATTTATCAGTCTCCACTGCCTTCATCCTCATTACTGTTATGCTTCCAAGACTTAAGGTAGTTGTGATTCATGAATTTGAAAAAGTAGCATCTGCTGGAAGTTGAGGCTTTAATTGATCATCTTCCTAAGACCGCACTTTTGGCTGAATGAAAGGATAATAAAGTTGGCCTAAGAGATGAACATAGAAGCAGGGAAAAGACATTCTCCCCAGGTAAGACTGAGTTTTGTTCCCACTCAGAATAGCCTTAAGAGGAGAGGGAAATCTGGAAAACTTAAAAGTTTAAGTTCTTCCAGAATCAGATGCAAGGAGTCAACTGCCATCAAACTGCTGCTATATATTTCCCAGCTTCTTCCTTTCTATGTTCATTTTTAAGAGGAGAAAAGATACTTGGAACTGCTTTATTCACAGTGTGTTCAGGCATATTTAAAGAGAGCTAGAATAAAAATAGGTTTTTTTTTTTTTTTTTTTCTGGGCTGCATTCTCATGCCACCTTGACTCTTTTCATAATGTCAGGGACTCTGCTGGGTTCCTTATCAGCCACTCCTCCCAACTCCCAACCTATGTTTTAGTGTACGTGGTATTTTTAAAAGATTGCTCTCTGGTTCACCACATACCTTACTATTTTGCACTAATCGGTTTCATTCATTTGCATTACATGCCTGGACCCAGGGAATTGGAACCAAATCAGCGGGAGCCTCTTTGATGTCAAGGAAGCTTCATGAATGTGCAGAGGGGCTTTTGCTCCCAAGCAATCCTCTAAGAGTGGAACATGTACATCATTGATATTTATATGTTACTTGGGGGTTGAGATAAGCTCAGGACTTTATTGACCTATGCTATAACATAGAAGTATACAAAAGGCAACTGGTCCTGAGAATAAATGGAAGCTTTTTAAACCCTAGAAAAATGATCAGGCAATATTTTAAACTTCTACTTGTGTGAATGAAGGTAAAACACCTGATTTTATTTTTGTTTAGTTTAGAGACAATTTATAACTATAAAAGTACTTTAACACCTGTTAGGATGGCTACTAAGAAAAACCAGAAAATAGTAAGTGTTGGCCCAGATGTGGAGAAATCGTAAACCCTGGGCACTACTATTGTGGGAATGTAAAATAGTACAACCAATATGGAAAACATATAGCGATTCTTTAAAAAAAATTAAAAATAAAATAACCATATGATCCAGCAATTCCATTTCTGGGTCTATACTCAAAAGAATTGAAAACAGGGACTCAAAAAGGTATTCGCACACCCATGTTCATTGCAACATTATTCACAATAGCCAAAAGGTGGAAGCAATCTAAGTACCCTTTGACAAATGAATAAACAAAATGTGGCCTAAATATACAACGGAATATTATTCAGCCTTAAAAACAGGATATTCTGACACATATTACAACATGGCTGAACCTTGAGGACATTATGCTAAGTAAAATAAGCCAGTCACAAAAAAACAAACACTGTTTGATTCCACTTATATGAGGTATCTACAGTAGTCAAACACATAGAATGATGATTATCTGGGATTGAGAGAGGGAAAAATAAGTTGTTCAATGGGTATAGAGTTTAGTTTTAAAAAATGAAAAAGTTATAGAGATTGGTTATACAACAATGTGAATTAACACTACTTAAATGTACACTTAAAAATGGTTAAGGCAGTAAATATTATGCTATGTGTATTTCAACATAATTAAAAATTTTTTGAAGAAAAAAGACTAAGAGTGTTGAGAAAAGGGGCGCCTAGGTGGCTCAGTCGGTTAAGCATCTGCCTTCGACTCAGGTCATGATCCCAGGGTCCTAGGATCAAGCCCCGCATCGGGCTCCCTGCTCAGCAGGAAGCCTGCTTCTCCCTCTCCCTCTGCCTGCCGCTTCCCCTGCTTGTGCTCTCTCTCACAAAAAAAATCTTAAAAAAAAAAAAAAAAAAGAGTGTTGAGAAAGGCTATATATAGCTTATTCCAGAACAGCTTGGGGTCTATTTTTTTTTTTATTTGAGAGAGAGAAAGAGAGACAGAGAGAGAGAGAGAAGAGCGAATGCAAGTTGGGGGGGGGGAAACAGAGAGGGAGGGAGGGAGAATCCCAAGCAGACTCTTGCTGAGTGTGGAGCCCGATGCAGGCTGATCTCACGACCCTGACGATCATGACCTGAGCCAAAACCAAGAGTCGGATGTTCAACCAACTGAGCCACCCTGGCACCCTGGGTTCTATTTTTTAATGATAGATATTGGAGTGTATGTCTATAGGGCTTAGAAAAAAAGCCATGTCATTTGTTACTCTGTTTTGGGTATAGAGATACCAATAAGTTTGACCTAGAGTGTAAATTCTAAGAGCTCAAAGAACATGTCCCTTTTCAAATTTGTGTCTGTGTCTAAGTACATGGAAAAGTTCTGCACTTGGTGGGCATTCGTAACTACTGAGTGGCCCTATGTTTTAAAAAGAAAAAAAATGAAATTATAAAGCTTAAAGTTTTCTTTGAGCCAATGAGCCAAAGATTTCATTTGCTTAAGGAATACCAAATAATGCTGCACAATTGTTGGTTCTTTATGTCCCAGTTTGTCAAGAGGTGGCCCTAGTCGGGGTTCCAACTCTCTAAATTCTAGCTTTCACAGTCTAAGTTGTAAACGGGAAATTTTTTTCAATGATGGGTTGCTGTTTGGGCTTCATAAAACCCCCAGTTTAGTACCCTGTAGCAGCAAGTTCATATAAAATGGTCATTAGTCTTGAAAAAGCTGATCTAGAATATGTTCTGCCAGGAGATGTCTTTTAAATGTAATAATTTTTAAAACATATACTGATTAAGGCTTGAGAGACAGATATTACTTGAATACAAAGCTAATTCACTGAATTCTATCCCCTGAATAATTTGTATAATAACAAATGTAGTAACTGGTAATAACAGGATTTCCCAAAGCAGTAACTATGTTACTCTAAATCAAGTCGTAAACTAGCTCCATTTAAGTGATTTGAAAAAGCAATAACTAAAAGCAATAACTAAAAAAGATTGGCTTTTTTTTTTTTTTTTTTTTTTTGGAGAGTAACTACAAGGTGCTTTTCCACACAAAGTTAAAGGGATGCTACAAATGGATGAAGATGAAGATTTTTCTTAAAAAGTTACAGAATTACCCTCCCTATATTCACTGTTCATTTTTATGTTCTGAAAAGGTTGCCCATTATCCTGAAGTTAGCATTTAGAGTCAGGCTTGAGGGAAAGTGAGTAGAGGAAGAGAATGAGGGAGAGGAGGGAAGGCAGATGCTGACAATGGTTTCCCCACAGACTAGCGTACGCGCCAAAGCCTCTGCCAAGTGCACGTAACAATGTTCTTCAAGCCTGACCTCATCCAAAGGAGAAAATACAACCCATGTCCCAAAGACAGGAGACAATTAAGGATGACTCCCAGAACATGGTCTACAGAGGAGCTCAGCCTTGACAGCTGAGGCTCTGGTGAGCACTAGGCTCAGGTTTAACTACATAGTTTGCCCATTCACTTCCAACTAGAAGAAGAATGATAAGGGAGGAAGGGGAGGAGAAGGGAGGAGGAGGATGGGAAAGAAAAGAGGACAAGAGGATGAAGAGGAGGATGGGGAGGACAAGGGGGAAGGAAAGGGGAGGAGGGAGACTGAGAGGAGGACAAGGGGACCAAGAGGAGGAGAGGGTGGAGGAGGCAGAAGAGGACAAGGGGATGAAGAGGAGGAGGGGGAGGAGGGAGGAAGAAGAAGGCGGAGGCGAAAGAGGAGGAAGAAGAGGACAAGGGGACCAAGAGGAGGACTGGGAAGGAGTTAGAAGGAGAAGGAGGATGAAGAAGAAAAGAGGACAAGGAGACTAAGAGGAGTGGGGGAGAGGAGAAAACCTGGAGCCTGCTGTAAATGCTTCCTTGATTACAAGCTGAATTATCTTAAGCAGCTACAGCGGCCCCCACCCCCAGTACATCCCAGCTACATATCAGGGTCTCTAACATCTGAGTGGCATCATACCTGATATGGTCAGGAAAGGCCTCAAGAAACTCTTGGTGGGAAAACCCAGGGAATAATAAATAGGAACGGTTTACTTGCTATTTTTCTTCTAGAGCAGAAAAGGAGCTTAAGGGATATTCTGATGCTCTAAGCCCCTCTTTTCCTAAGCACTGAAATAGAGTTGGAAAAAAATCAGCATTTACTGGGAATTAAGAAAGAGAAATTCAGATTTTTTTTCCTACAGCTATAGCTATTCTCAGCATTTTATTGTTTTTAAATATGAAAACATCATCATTTATGTTACCAGTTAGGAAATTTTGACTTTTCTGCAGATGTCTGCACACATACAATCTCCAGCTCACTCTTCCATGATACACACACCTATGAGGAATAGTTAGGCATGATTCTGCTTGGAATGAAATGGATAGGTGTCTTCTGAGCCTAAAATCTTATGATTTATTAAAACTAGCAATGCTGTATTTGATGTTTCAAAGATGTGGAAAATTCAGTTCAGGAAATAATTTCAGCCTAAGTTCTGTTAAAGTGAACACTGGAGAAAATTGCCTACTCTGCCTTAAAACACTATTCTACATACATCATTTTGTTGGGGGCAAAAAAGAAAAAAGAACAAGGACTCTTGCATTCTTTTTTCACTTTTTATTTCACTCAATAGAAGTTACACTTGGTTCAATAAGATGAGCAATTTTCTTCCACTTCTTGAAAACAGCCTGAATTCTGATTCATGCATACAAAGTTAGAAGTGAAATTATATGGTTTAACTTAACTGGTTCCCCTGGTCTAACAGGTAATGCATTAAAATTGTGTGTGACGAAGTCAAGTTTTCAAATGGGCTTTCAATTCCATTAGTACCAATTGCAGCTGGTGTCTGTGCTCCCCACTCACCAAGTCACCCCCGCAGCAGCCACACCATCCCGCCTGCCTCCTGCCACCATCACCTCCACCTTTTAGATGTCACACAAGAGTTAAGCAACAGCTATGAACAGGCTGGTCGATCAACAAAAAGTCAAACATTAGCAACTGTACTAAATAATTTCAAAATTGGGGGTTAGAGAAATGATGGGGTCCTCGAGGCTTTACGGTTTCAAATCTTTACAAAAATTAAGTTACTATTATTCCAATGTACTTCAATGAGATCAAAGTCCCTGCAGCTTTCAAAGTCACTGGAGCAATTTATCAGTTTTGGAAGTAGTCGGGGTCTGCAACATGCTTAGAGTTGGCATTGTAGTAAGAATAAAAAAATACTTTAAATATTGTATGACTTTTAAAGTGACAATGCTAGGTTTGTCCTTCATACTTATTTTGAACTCCGCAGCAAAAAAGATCAGAGTAATGTAAATATGCTATTCATTATTCAGAAGGTTCACACAACCCATTTCAGTGAGATAAAATGCAATATCAACAGAAATTTTACGCAAAGTCTGCTCTTTGTTTGGTTCACTGAACTAAGTGCAAACCATCTGTTACCTATGATAATCAGAAGAAGTAAAAAAAAATCAAACAGCTTTTTTTTTTTTCAGATAGCACAATAGCACTCCAAACAGAACTTACTCGCTTAAAAGCACCACTTAGGAGGTTGAAATCCTAATGACTTTAGATAGCTTAGAACCCACATTTAAAGTCATTTTCTTTTCAGGTTAAGATTATGTTTTTCTTTTTTTGAAAAGCAAGCCATTTAAAAAAAAATTGTTCACATTGTAAGAATGCCACTACATGAAAACATCTTATTCAAATGTTAATTTCCAAGAAATTTTAAAAACTAAAAGTTACAGTTAAAATTGTACTTTGATTCCTATTTATAAAATTCCTACCACATAAGTGGTATACTATGATTATGATTTGCTTTCACAGAAGCAGAACAGTCTGATATAAATCATTGCTTTTGCTACATCAAAACCTTGAAATCAAGTCTTGACTCAGGGCCTAGCTCTCTGACCTCAGATAACTTAAACCGCTTAAGATCTCAATTTCTTAACCTGTAAAAAGAGAGGTCTAAAATATCCTTTTCAGGAACTTACCTCTTTGTCTTCCCAACTTGTCTAGCACTGTGTCTGGCTGATATATGCATCGTGCCAGGAGCTCAGAAACTGTCCGTGGCCAGGGAGGCTGGAGACGAACACTTCCAAAGTTTCACAAATTGCCCACAGGACAGTTTTTCAATGTATTGCTGAGTTTAGGATTTGGAATACAAAACCAGCTATCACAACAGTGCCTCACCATTTTTTCCAGCGGCAGAACCAAATTTCTGGGATACCGAGCCTTATGCATGTCTTATCATCTAGCGAAAAAGTGATTTTTGTTTTAAAGGTAAAACTGTTTCTCAGAAGAGTTTAAAACAGGCACCCGCCCAAGATATGTTTTCAAAGCTCTAGTACTACAAATTTTATCAACACGCACTGTTGCTTCTCAAAGGCATGCAAATGTGCTTTGTGCTCTTTTCTTGATGAATACTGCATACACAAGTCCTACTCCACCTACACAACCATGAGGGCACCAATGTAATGCATTTAAAGAGGGCTCTTTGCAACAAAACATTACAAATTGTAACCACTCGTCAAGCAAGTTTTGCAAAAGACAAGAATTTCAGCAGAGAAACCCACTTTAAAATTCTGTTCTTCGTTAGTCACTCTTTAGTTCTGCATGACCTCTTTAGTTCCATTAAACTGTACCTTTATTAACTTCCAGAGCTTTCTATAAGAAGATCCATATCAGACTGACACTGAGCCATAAGGTTGGATTTCAAATGTCTCTCTGAAGATGCTCCAATTTTAGGTAAGAAAAGAGGGCACTATTGCTATCCACTATTTTTTTCCCTTCTCTTTTATGTATATATTTACAAATATTCAATTAAAGTGATCTCAACTAAGTTTAGAATCGAATCTATTTCCTGGCCCACAGGCGGACATAGAAATCTGTGGCTCTGAGAATTTGGAGGAAAGAAAGATGGTGATGCTGTAGATAACTGATGTCCAAAGTGTTCCTTTGATGGCAGGCAACTGCTTCCAACATGGGACAAATGAGAATGGTCATCATTGTGCTCAGGTCATAGCTTTTAAGTGGAGCTCCCCACGCCAACACTTACCTCTGAGTCTTCTCAGCTCCCCCATGGAGGCCGTGAGCAGCCTTCTTTCAGTAAGAAGAAAGGATGTATGACCCAAGAAGGTCCCATTCTGCCCCAAAATACCCTCTCCTAAGATACTTTTCCCAGGAGCTGAAATGGCTTCTGGATCACAGGGTTCTCATCCTGGGGGGTTCCTAAAACCCCAGGTATGAATTCAGGGCAGCTTGAACTGCCAGACACATTACAGAAGATTACAGGGGCATTTGTATTTTTCACGTATATGTGTGGTTCTTCTTCCTTCCATGAAAACAAAACATAATCAGAAAGGACAGAAGAAGGAGGGGCTCCTTCTCTATCAAATAACTTTAAGTACCATTCGTTCAAATACAGTTGATCCAAATTGTACGAAACTTGTCATGAAACCTTTCACTAAAAAGACAGTAAGTCAATGCAATCTTTCCTTTTCAACCTGAATCTCTTTACTTCTCCCATTTGATTCACTTGTCCAATCTTTTAAGATTTGGACAGTTAAATTTCAGACACTGGTCAAACAGCATGACCCTCAAGTTGTAAATGTTAAGACAATTCTACTATGATTACCTTAATACATTAAATGATTCTGCTACCTTCCCTTCCAAAAATGTTCATGTAAATTTGTAATATAGATTGAGTAGCCGAAGAGGAGAGGCTTTGGTAGGGAAGTAACTCTTGAATACCGTCAAGTTCCATAGTGATTAAACTGTTATCCACTGGAGCATCTCATTCACATGGCATATCCTCACATGCCACAGAGTAGGTGCTCAATCTTCACTCTAAGCTAAAACTCACTAAAAAACTCAGCAGTGATGTTTGATTTTGGAGATGAACAAAGTGAACTCTCAGTAGGTTTTGGACTTAGATGACATTTCGTATTCTTCTGCCAACTCCTTCAGATAAGTCTAGGTCAATGCAACATGTCAAACCTGAGGAGTGAAATAGCAATCCCACTTTGCTTGCTTAGACACAGCCAATTAGACTTCATTTTCTTGTATACACTGCCCTGGAAAAAAAATAGTTAGATTCCTAACGTGGCAAGAGCCCTCAGGATGGAGTGTCAAAGCTTACCTCTGGATCCTTCTAGGTCTCACAGAAATGTCTCCTAAACAATTGCTCAAATAACAACAGAATTAAAGAAACCCCTTAAAACTTGCTGTTGGATTCAAACACAAATGTAAAATTATGTTTAATACGGTCACAAAAGCAGATAAAAAGTCGACACAGACTAGCCTGAATTTATTGGACATAGGATTTTCCCAGAGGAAACCACACTAAGTTGATACAAACTATCAGTAAGTTTTCATTTATATTTTTATGGAGTTGCAAACATCTTTGTAGACTATGAGCCCCATGCAAAAATAGTAAGTATCCTCTGCTTCAAGAGACCAGGAACATTACAGAAGTGAACATAAAGTGAATTTCAAGAGGAAAAAAAAAAGTCACTTTCTAAATGAAAGGGGAAAATTTCATTTAATACAAATGTTCTCTACTTGAAGGAAAAACACAAGACATTTGTAAAGACTTTTATTTGCTAATTTATTCAGGAGAAATTTAAAGTTTTTTATTCATATAGTACTTTAAAATAATAATACAATGAATATCCACTCACCATCCAACCCAAGAACTTAGAAATAATATTTATTGGTCATACATGAACCGATCAGTAATGGCATGACAGCAGTGTGCTACAAATAATTTAGAATTAAAAGAATTCTGAGCACCTAAGGTCCAGTAAACAAAAACCTGTGAAGTGATTTTTACTTAGCAGAAATGGAAAGATTTGTCTTTGGGTTCTATAATCCCTTTAAAACTTTTTTTTTCTTCTACTAGGTCAACGGTAGGACACTAAACTAAATGTGCTTTCTTCTAACAAAACAGCTCTTTCCTCTCTAATGTGGGGTAGACAAGTATCTCTTCAGCTACCAGCACTTTTTGTCCATCCTTTGTCCATTCCAAGCTGAAAGCAAAGATTATGACTATCACTCAAGCAGAGACAGGGACTGCTTTCCTGGTCTTGAGCGAGAAGCAATAATGGGAGGGTGGATGAAGACCACCTGCGATCTTTCCATTCTTGACAAGGTTCTTTATGGGTTTTAAACTCATTAAATTTGCATAAATGTGCCATGTTTGCCTAATGTAAGAACGCAACTGTTAGAGTGAGAAATTAAAATAACTGCATGTTCTTAATTTGATTGCACTTTTGGAATGGCTTTATTCTTCAAGATTTCCATCTAAAACATAACCTCCTATTGTGTTTTAACTTTTCTTCTAAGACCTTTCAGAGTAGTTTGAATTTACAGTTAAATATAATTTTCTAGAGGTCCAGGGTAATAAATGGTAAACAATTTTGCCAAACTAATAATAAGTATTATTGCCCTCCCAAATGCATATTTTGGTGAATAACTGCTCAGCCAAACTCAAGTCCAAGTACTCAAGTTTTACCAAAGAGCAACTAAAGGAGAAGGAAGATTGGCTTTAACAGCAATAACGGTAACCATAATGATGATAATACCTAAACTGAATGGGCATTTAGTCTATGTCAGAAACACAACACAAACTTTTTTTAAAAAGTAAAGTTTAGAATAGATTGTTATCTCTTTTCCTGATACCTTCAGCTCTTTGTGTCACTCAAATGGCAGCTTTATCATTCTCTTTCCATTGTATGATTACTTGTTAACTCCTTCACTGGGTTGTCAACTCCCAGAGAATAGGAACCAAGTTATTTATCCTTTGCTTCTCTATGGACTCCAGATCTGGGCAGTAAATATATACAACACATACTCATCCAAAATGGATTAACTAACCGCTATTCATGGAAGACTCCAAATAGAATATCTCATAAGATATTCTTAGAATCAAAATTACAAAGTCTCATTTCCTATTCCAAGGCAGTCCTAATGAATCAAAACAGTATTCAGTAACTTGGATGCACACACAACTGCTAAATACTATAAATTCTGTATATGAATAGTGGTAAATTTTGCATATTAGTTTCACAAAAATGAAATCCAGTTGTTTCCACCAAATGCATACCTTCTTTTGGAAACCAGACAGCAGGAATGGGGAGAAGGAGGGATTACGACCCCACGCTTTGGGAAAATAAACTCTGCATATGGTACAGAGAAGCCTTCCCACTCCACCACTCAGATATATTTCAAGTTCTAGAGACTGTAGTGTGATTTTTGAAAGTAGAAATTGAATTGCATTCTGAAAATCTGCCCTCAGCTCATATTGAGTGTAAAAAAATAAGGCTGAACATGCAAAGAGACCCCATTTTTTTCCTTAAGGTTCAATATACAGTTGCATAATTCCACTATCACTTAACTCCATTCTCTCTTATTCCACTAGTGACTATCATCACTATCATCGTTTACCAAAATGACAGCTAGATACCCAGAGCCAAGGCAAGAAAAGACCCTAACCAACCAATCTTTATCTCTAATGATCAAAGTACCAACTCCTGTAACATTTTTTGGCCTACACAGAAGTAAAATGAATAAAAAATAAGCTTTAAGGTGTACTTTTTTTCTTGATTTTTTTGAAGAGACAATCATTCGTTTTTAAGTAGAACAGATCCACTTAAAATCTGAACTAAAAAAAAAAAGTGGGAGAGGGGCAAAAGTAGAAGAATAAAATGAGAGCCTCTTAATTACAGTATCATGCAGCATCCCCTGTGACATGAAGCTCCATCCACCATGATCACTAGGCTCACTAGGAAGGAGGCTTTGATGGCATAAACAGGATTGTATTACATATAATTGTATAAAGACCTAGGGAGGCTTCCTGAAGCCAGATTGGGTTAAGGAAAGAAAAGAATTTTCCCCAGAACTGTGGGAAAAACTAGCAAGAATCAACAAGGGACATAAAAATTCTTTGCTGTGTATTGTTCAAAAATATTCCAAAAATGAATACAACATAGGGCTTGTTTTTTTTTTTAACTCCTGAAAGAAAGGTTAAGAATCCTTAAAATCCTTAAGTCCTTAAAAATCAACGTGTTCTTATATCATCTGCTTCACTGCCGAATCCCAGATTGGCTCACGTTCTGAAGAAAGGTACTAATATGAGGCACCAGAAATGAGTATGGATTTTGTTTTTATTTTATTTTTTGAAGGGGGATGGAGAGAGGCATAAAATCAAATTTATAACATCTGCAGAATGAAATCATCACATAGGACACTGTAGCCTGATGATTCCATCTTGGATGTAAGAAACCCCAAGAGTCTCAACAACGTATGTCTATACACACCCAGAAAAATGCAACCACAGATTTCCCTGAACAGAGAGATCCAAAGTAAAAGTCTAAACAGGAACCAAGAGATGCAACCCACATATTTAAACCCAGCCTTTTAAATAAAAACCACTTTAACTCAAATCTTAAAGTCAATACTGATGGTACTTACCAATGAGAAGGTTAACTCAATAGCAATAGAGGCTATTCCCAGAAACATTTAAAGTTTAAGAGTCCATAAACACAAGAAAAACAGTAGTGCACTGCATGCTTCCACAGATCAATATATATTTATTAAGTTGGACAAGAAAAATTAATGGATAAGTCATGCTCTGATTATCTTAACTGAGCTACTGAGAACCTGGTTGGCTACTTAGAGCCCGGGGGAAATGAACCCCCAACTATTGGTTTGGTTTTGTCAATGGCATCTACAACATTTCCACAGACACAAACATCACTTCTAAAACAATAGCCAAAAAGGCAAGTAAAAGAATATATAAGAAGAATCAGGACAAATCTATTACTAGTAAATACGTTTTACCAGTCAAACGAAAATGCCAAGCATAAGTGCTTTTGATGATGGAATAGTGAGCACCATCATCTCCATATATTAGAAAGTGTGTTCCTTACTTGCTTTCTGGTGTAGATGGTACTCAAGTCATCTGTTTACAGGTATTGTTTTTATATAAAATTACAACAAAAAAAACTACTTGTAAATCCATCAGTGAAGGGTTTCCCAAATGTAAAACTAATTGAAGAATCCTTCCAAAATCAGAGCTACACATTACTTTTGGTTGTCCGGTGCCTGGTACAGAGTAGGGACCCAGTAATTTTCAACGAAGGAATTTATATTCAAAGACATACATAACACCCTTTCTCAAATTATTGAAATCAGTTGGCATTCACTCGACAATAAGACACACTGAGCATGTGTTATGTGCAGACATCGCGTTAGGCAATAGAATGAAAAGTTATTAAAACGGAAGACAATGAAAAGAATTATTTCATTAGGTTTTTTTTTAATCAAGGCTTTATCGGTATGGTTTTGTATACTCAGATTAAAGGTATAGAAATGAGTTAACCACACAGATTTTCCAAACCATTTAGATGAGTTTTATCACATAAGGGAAATCCTACAGTTAACTGAGTTTTTCAATATTCAGTTGGATGACAAAACATTCAAATGAGGCACACAGTACTAAATATGTCAATATTTAGAAATATATCCAAATGAAAATTTCACTTTTGTCCTGACATCCAGTAAGTGGTCTACAAGAAGCCAGTCCTTAAAAATCAACATGTTCATATTATGCTTGGGGAAATAATAAAACAAATAGCAACATAAGCTGTTTTCAATATTCTGGTCTGAAAGTTGGTCACTGAAGGGCATCAAAATAAAATCAGCAGATGGCCCTGAACACTTTAAAAAAAATACTTACATAGGTATATAGCTAGGGATAAATGGAGTAGCAAGCAAATAAAACAGAAGAGAAGACAGAAACTAGGCTAAACAGAGAAGTCAAAGGAAAACTATGAGAGAAAGCCCTTTTGAAAAAGTGGGCTGAAAAGAGCAGAAACAGCCACAGATGAGGGCTCAGGTCTGGCCAGAAGAGCCGAGAGAAGCGATGAGAACTTCAGCAAGGAGGCACAGGAAGACAACAAAAGGTGGGCCATGCAGAATAGAGACCAGGCACTCCCACTCTGCATAGATTAGCAGGTATGTAGCGGAAAGCAAGACCCTAAAAATTCTTTAGGCACATATGTTCAAAAAAATATATATGAGAATAGAAGATGAAAAACTCCAGAGTATTCTCAGTCTTTTCAAACTCCAACAGCTACCTTATCTCCCCTCCCAGCCTCTAATTCTCTTTAACAGACTCTAAGTCCAGTGATAATGATTAGAGACTTTGGAATCAAAAGGGTTTTGCCAATGACATGCTAAAGAGGCCATGGATTCTGCAAACTGAATCCCAGGAGATAAGGAGATACCAGGCTGAGTTTTACTCTGCTCTCCAAGGCCATGGCACACCCTTAAAAGATTAAAATGCCTTAAGGTAAATGACGTTTCCCAGTCATTCACAATGTGGAAACCAAGTGAGGGCAAGGGAGAAAACTGAAAAAAATCCTAATAAATAATGTGGCCTCCCAGCGTTCACTCAGAGTAGCCAACTAGGAACTTTTTAGTAAAGGAAAAAAATTAAAAATGCATATATTCTTCTGCACCAAAACGTCATTTCATACCAAGCTTTAGTACAACTAAAAGAAAAAAGGATTTAATTTACAAAGGGAAAAAGCAGCTATCAGAAAGTATACACTTAAGCTATTCTTATCCTGTACATCCCTTAGAAAAAGAGCACAAACACAACTGCTTCCAATTTCCTGGGGAGATGATTATTATAAATGCTTAGGGGAAAAGAGGTGACTGAAGTTTTAAGGACTGGCTGGGGCAAGAGTGCAAGAGTATCAAGTCAGAGGCCACAAACATACTAACTTGACACGCCAGCCCCCGCCAGCATTCAGAAAGCTCTATCTGAACAAAATCTGACGATATTCCCTCATTAAAAGGATGAATGTTTCTGCACATGCGACTAGATAAACCTTATTACCAGTACTAAGAGTCAACTAACTGCTTTTGGAGGCAGTTCTGCATAAATGCATGAAAGTCTGAATGGGTTGAACCTTTTTACTCCTGAAATCTAGGCACTGTTTCCACTTAGACGTGTAGGACCCGTGAGCGTATTTTTAAGTATCTTTAAGATACCATCTCTGAAGACGTTACTCCCTGCACTGTGTATACGCGTAAATGCATGTCAGAAAGTTCTCCGGAGGAACGGATATTCTGAGGCCATGGGCTTGGTGATTGCCTAAACACGGAGAATGGCATTTCGAGTTCCAAGCTGAAGACGGCATGAAATAGGCTTAAAAGAGTATAGCCCATCTCAAACGGGTTTCAAACTTCACCCATTTACTTTCAAGTTACCCCCAAACACACACCACGACATTTTACCTGTCCTACCAGTCCCGGTCAGGTTTAGGACGCGAAAGCCTTCCAGAGCTCCAAGCGCTGTTCTATATTTAAACCAAGAATCTCTGGAAGGCGACTTCAGGGACCCCTCAGAGTGCAGAACGGGGGGGGGGGGGGGGGGCTGGCTTGCGCTCCCGGAGATGGGTGCCCAGGGCCACCGAGGCCAAGAGTGCCTCAAGGGCTCCCGAAGTAGTGCCCGCCGTCTCCCAGCCGCCGCGACCCGCGCAGCTGCTGCGGACCCCGACGCCTCGGGGCACACGCGGCCGCACGGGGTCGGGCAGGGCGAGGCGCAGCCCTCGGGACAGGGGTCCGCGGCGGCAGCCCCCTCCCGCCGCCCCGGCGCTGTCCGTCCCCGAGTCGCGGCCGCGCCCCCGAACGCGGCCCTCCGCGCCCCCCCGCGCCCCCTCGCGCCCCCGCCCAGCCCTTTCCCCTCCGGCCCCGGTGCCCAGGCCGCCCTTCGCCGGCGACCCCTCCGCGTGGCCAGACACTAGGCAACTTACTGGGGCAGTGCTAGGGCCGCGTCGAGGGGGCGGTGGTGGGCGAGCGGCTGGAGCGTGTCGGCGGCCCGCGTCTCCGGGAGGCTGCAGGAGCTGCCGCAGCCTCGCTGCTCCGCGCGGAGAGGAGCGCCCGGGTCGCTGCGCTGCAGAAGGCGGGCCGGGCACGTGGGCGCCCCTCTGTGTAGCCGCGCCGGGGGCGGAGCGCGGGGCAGGGCGGTGCCGCCTCCTCCCTCCCCCGCGCTGGCCGCCGCGCGTCCAGACCTTCCCGGCAGCGCGGACCAACCCTTCGGGTAGGCAGCGTTCGGCCGCTGCGCCTCGGGGTCGGTCCGCGGCCTGGAGCGCGGGCACTCGCGGGCGTGCGCTCCCCCGGGCTCGGGCCGGTGGGCGCGGGGCGCGCGGCCGGCTCCTGGGGCGTCGGGCCTGGGAAGCGTGGTTGCCCAGGAGGGAAAACTGAATTCCTGCTTTCCTTGGAGGACCCAGCCTCAGGGGCGTTGCCAAAGCTCTAAGTGGAGTTCTTCCAAGTGGGGTTTTTGTCTCCCGTTTACTGTTCATTCTGAGAAGAATTTGTAAATAAGAATAATAATAACATACCAATGATAATGATCAATAGAAGCTTTGTCAAATAGTACTACTTCAATAAAAACCATGAAAGTTTATAAAAATGTGCAGTTGCTATTCTGAAAATTCCAGTAATGTAAATAGGTTGTCATGACTGTTTGAAGCTGGGCAATAAGAAAATGACATTTGCTATTTCCAAAAAAAAAAAAAACAACAAAACAGCAGAAGTTACACAATCAAGGTTTCTCATACTGCGCTATTGTTTACTTTAGGAGTCTCTGATAAGATTAAAGTCACAATGTGAAACTCTGTTAATTTTAATCTGAAAGGAGAAAACATTGGCCTGAATTGAACAGTGAGTGTATTATTATTTTTGTTTGATAGAAAGATCTACCTTATTTTGTTTAATATTATGCTAAATATCTTTTTATTCATCTACCAGTAATAATATTAACTTTGGCAAAGCGCCAGATTCGTATTGCTGCATTATACATATACTTTTAATATGGTGTTCTAAATCATTCTTAACTTCTTTAACAGAATCTAATTAAAGATTTGGGACTTCACTCCAAAAAATGTTACATGCACAAAATCTCAATGACTATTTCCAGAGTTCAGCTTTCTCCTTGAAGACATCAATGGACCTCATTGAAGAACTAGAGGTCTGAATAGCACCAGACTGCAAGGATATTTATTATCTGTTCTAGTAAATGTCTTATGTAATAGAGTTTTTATCAATATAAACTTAGTTTTACAGTGTAAAACAGAGTCCTTGTGCAACTAATCATTAATGATATAGAGGGATTTGACAACATGTTGATTCTGACACCAAATTTACTCAGTCCCATAAGGGTTAGGAGGCATTGCACCAACCGGTGAAGGAAACGCAAGACTTAAGAGACTTTGTTTAATTTCTAAGGGTGAGGGATCTGATATAAAATTTTCCACCTGTTTTTTTTTTAAGAAACTAAAGTTTGCTATTTTAAATTTAAGAAATTATTTCCCCATATATTTGTATCTAAATACCCTCAAGGGACAGTCTGTGATGAGGTTGCACCACATTGATTGGAGATAAACTAATCTATCTGACATTTAGAAACTGCCAATTTAGTCAGAATACCAGTCTTTGAGTTTATCTGGTAATCTGACTATCTGATGTTGGTGCTTCCTGAATCAAGAACACATTGTGTATGTGTGTGAATAATAAAAGCTATTTCATCTCTAAGCAAAAATGAGCAAGTCCTTTCTAATAAGCACAATGTTTGATAGCTATCTTGACGCACTAGAGACGTTGACTTATATATTCCTTTTCCTGTTGGAAGTTATTAACTGTGAATCTCACGTCTTATTTTTGGTTATTTCTCAACTTTTAAAATGTTTTTAGGTGTAGAAAGGATGGAACGTGCATGGATCTGAGTCTTTAAGATGGACTCTGAGAGCCAAGGAAATTAGAATAGATAGAAACAAAATATTTGAAATGGATTAAGCTATATTGACTTCATCTTCATCTGCATTTCCATTTGCACTGTTCTGTTCAAGCTCTTCGGAATGGAATTTGCATCCTCTTCCCAGATGAGTCATGTTTTCACCCACCTCGGTCTACCTCACCCTGTCTGGTGTACTATACTTTTCACTTTCATCTGTCCAGCTTCCTCCTTAGGGATGAAACAGAAAATCCAACTTAGTCATTTTCAGCAGCAGGAGTGATCTGGGTGGTTGTCTTCCAAAGATTTCAGAAATGTTTGTGCATCTGAACTGTTAAGTTTTATGAAATTGCAGGGAATTTCAAGGGACTTTTGTAGCTGAATAAATTCCACACCCTTTATTCCTACACTTGCCAAATACAATCCAAAGTAAATCTCATGTCCATGAATAAGCAAGTTACTTTAACTACCAAGACCTGAGTTTATTCTTACTAGTTCTAATTTGACTCCATTATCCCAAAGCTATTTCAGTGAAGACAAAGCTAAAATCCACCCCCTTTTTTTTTTCCCCCTAAATCTTCGGATACTGGATACTGTGTTACAGTTAAATTGGCTTGACAGAGAAAAAGGACTGGATCTGAGTTCAGGCCACTAGAGTTTTGAGGGCTTTCCATCCACTGTTGTTCTCCATTCCCCTTTCAAAAACGTGTAAAAAATTAAAGGCAACTTTCCACTGGGCACATTCCATATTTGCCTATCCCTAAAGATAAGCAATAAAATATTGAAAAAAAATGGTTGGAAAAAAAGTAAGTCCTTAAAATGACAAATTAGATTTGAAATTCGTATTTTTCTGCTTGTCTTTTTTAACAAAGACCAAACAATGGTTTCGCAATGGTTTCTCCATCCTGCGCTGCTCTCCCTATGAATTTCCCTGTGTCCTGTCACTTGGCTTGTCTCTGGGGTTTCTTTACATTGGCCATTAATCAAGAATCACCCAGAGCTCCGCCCCTCTGTGCTGGTCTCTGTTTCCTTCTGCCAGGATTCCTGCTGGGACAGTACCTGCTGGAAAAAGTCAGCTTTCTCAATCCAAATATCTTTGGTCAGCCTATTGGTCTAAGGACTGAAAACCAGGGGTTTGGAAGAGAGCTCAGCTAATGTAAATCCTCTTTTTTCCTTCAGGCTTGACAAAGATTCTAATTGCTTTAGAGATGGCTTCCGAAGCTCATCCTATGGACTTTGCTCTGTTCTCATCCGCCTCAAATTCTCTCCTGCTTGCTGGTCCTTTTTGTTTTGAAATGGTCTCCCCCACCTTGCCTTCTGTGATCTCTTCATTTTCTTCCTACCATCCTTATCACTTTTTTGTCCTGCTTGCTAATTATGGAACTCTTAAGATTAAATTTTTGAATCATTCTTATCTCCATCTGCCTTCACAATCTTAAGATCCTCAGACTCAACCAACTAAATGGCATTGATCCCAAAAGCTACTTTGCCAGGCCTCATCTTTCATCCTTGCTCCAAACTATGTCTCTGGTGAGATGAACTTGCCAGCACCTGAAAATACATGGTTGAAAACAAATCCCTCTCTTTCTTAGACTGGTCTGTCTCTTTCTTTCTCTCTCTGACTTCCGTTTACTATTCTCCTGGTCCTCCAGGCTTAATACTTTTAGTTCTTGATTACTTGCTTCTCTCCTTCAGTTTTTATGTTCCACTGTTCACAGAGTTCTGCTACTCTTCTTCCATTTATTCTTTATCATGGAAACAATCCTTTCTCTTGATTTCTAGGAATTTGTATCCTTAATCTCTATTCTCATCATGTTAAGACATGCGATTATGGTCTTATAAAAAAAACTTCTTGATGGTAAAATCAAACTAAACTCCTTCTATCATGCAAGTCTCCATCAACAGCTTCAGTAAATTTCCTCAAATTATCACTCAGCCCTGTGCTGTCTAATATGGTAGTCACTAGCCGCATGTGGCTTTTGAGCACTTGACTTGTGACTAGACCACATTGAGATGTGCCGAAGAGCAAAAGAACACACTGAATTTTAAAGTCTTAGTACAATGAAAATCATGCAAAAATGTCTCATTAATAGTTTTTTCATGTTGATTATATATTGAAATAATGTTTGGGATACAGTGGGCTAAGTAATATATATTATTAGAATGATTTTCACCTGTTTCTTTTGACTTCTTTTCACTATGACTCGAGAAAATTCTATTTTTTTTCTTTTAAAGATTGTATTTATTTATTTGAGACAGAGAGACACAGCGAGAGAGGGAACACAAGCAGGGGGAGTGGGGGAGGGAGAAGGAGGCTTCCCGCCGAGCAGGGAGCCAGATGTGGGGCTCCATCCCAGGCTCCTGGGATCATGACCCAAGCTGAAGGCAGATGCTTAATGACTGAGCCACCCATGCGCCCCTGACTCTAGAAAATTTTAAATTACAAATGTGGCTCACCTTATATTTCTGTTGGATGGTGCTGCTTTAGACAATCAACAAGCCAATTCCGGACTAGACACTATGCAAGAAATCAGAAGCAATTTTTTAAAAGATAAGAATAGGGGCACCTGGGTGGCTCAGTCGGTTAAGCGTCTGCTTTCGGCTCAGGTCATGATCCCAGGGTCCTGGGATCGAGCCCCACATCAGGCTCCCTGCTCAGCGGGAAGCCTGCTTCTCCCTCTCCCACTCCCCCTGCTTGTGTTCCCTCTCTTGATGTCTCTCTCTCTGTCGAATAAATAAATAAAATCTTTAAAAAAATAAAAAAGTGGACAGCCCACTCTTCACAACCCAGCTGAGGAGACAAGACATTGAGAGTCATGGTTTGACACAACAAGAAGGCCAACCCCAAACGACTGAAGAAGGTTCCCCCTGTGGGAGCTTAAAGGAGAGAACTGGTCAGAGATACCTTTTCTGAAGAAGTGGAATTTCAGAAGATCATTGCAGGATAAACAGTATTTCTTTTCCGCAGCTGTAGAAGTAAGAGAACGGCATTCTGGAATAGAAGAGGAGGAAAGCACGGAGTGGGCCTTGGGTAAGATGTGTAGACCAATTTGTCGTGAATGAGTGTTGTATCCTGAAAGGGACTTAGGTCCACACAATCTCCTGTAAGTCGATACGCTCAGTCACCTCCAGAATGACTTCCTGCCTGCTTTTCATGAATCTCTGTCCTTTCTTCCAGATTTTATCATACACAAGATCTGAAGCTAGAAAATAAAGGTACTTGCATGTTGCCAGCCAGAGCTTTGCCCTGCTTCTGACCAAGCTTCCAGAAAGTGTGCTTCCAAATGTATGCTCCTGGACTATGGCACAACACGGTGTTTTCACCGAAGAAACATTCTCCTCAACCAAGTAATCCTTTGAATGGAGAGTCCAACTCATGTAAAGAACAGAACTCAGTGTTTATTTAAATTGCTTGACCAACCATTCTGACTTGCCTGGGACTGTCCCAGTTTCAGCCCTAAAGTCCAAATCTCAGGAAACCCTTCAGTTCCAGGGAAATGGAGATGGTTGGTTCACCCCACTTACTCTGCCATATTCCAGTCTCTGACTTTCTCATTTCTAGTCACTGGCCTCCGGCTAATATGCTTTCTCTGGCCACAGCAGTGCTGACTTGACATTTTTCTTAGCCTTGGTTTCGTGATTTCCAGGTGTGTGTGTGTGGGGGTCACAATTTTTCATATTAAATTCACCTTCCATTTTAAAAACATGTCACTGCATACTGTAAGGAGGAAAGGTGTTATGCACTCAATCAAACACAGGAGGGATACCTCAGTTCCCAAAATTGGGAACAGAAGTCCTACGTGCAAGTAGACTTATCTCATCACTGGAACTGACTCATCTCTGTCAGTTCCCTGTCCTCCTGGGATCTCTTCCTGGTGCCTTTGAAGCCATGCTTCTCTAGTAAGTCCTATTCTTGTTTTCGAGGGCTGTTAGCTAAGAGGCAGCATCAAAATGAAGTGAAAATCCCTAGATAAGAAATTCAGAGAAGTAGGTTCAATTCCAAGTTGTAGCAGCAAAAGGGTTACATGGTTAAGAAGTCTCCAAGTCCCAAAGGAGTGAAGCCCTAGTGATGAAAGGATAGGCGGTGGGTTTGAACTTTTACGGTACCAAACTGAAACCTTTCTGATCATACCACCCATGTCAGAGGTTCATAAAATTAGCTCTATTAGAATCACCATCCCCAAAGTTCTAGCATCAGTCTGAAAAAATATCTAAATTCCAATTTCCACTTAGCAACAACTTCTTGCACAGGGCTATGAATCCCAAGTTGCAAAACATGGGTCTCAAAATATTCATGTGGAAAATGTTACTGTCTAGCACCTTCCAGGGCTTCCCGGTAGCCTAGTCAAATTTTAATTCTCTGAGATCAAACAATGAGAAGTAAATGAACCTCTGGTGGTGGAGGGAAGGAAGGAAGATGGACAGTTGGTTCCTTGCAAACTTGGCTTTGATGTCTTTAACCGTCTGGCTTAGATTCACAAGATCCATCCCTTAAAAAGCTCCAAGCTTTGGTAATGTGTCCTAAGACCTCAGGGAGGTCTCAGAGAGGATGCCTCAGAGAGGATATTTTAAAAGTTCCCACCTGTTTTACTTTTATATTTGGATTGGCATGAATTGATGCCTCTCGGCTAATTAAGTAGTCTTTTTATCCCCCCTTTTGTGTCCTAGACAGGCAGGTGGAGTCTGTTTTAATGATGAGCAGTCTGGTCTACCACACTTCTTCATAACAAGTCAATGCTGGCTTACTCAGGCAGGGGGAGAACACCTAGCATTCTTCCTTAATTATATGGAAGAGTCGGAACTGCTGGCTCTCATGTGGCCTGTCCCCTAATCTCCACTATCAAATCAGACCACACCGTTCAGGGCAACTGTGCATTTTCTCCAGAGGCTTAAGGGGAAACCTGCTCTTTTATGCTTTTGCATGGAACCGGAGGGAGAACTCTTATAGCCAGGCCGAAACTGAGTAGGATCCCGGCCTAATCTGAAAGGCACTCCAGTTCCGCTTAGATTAATTTTGATCCTTCCCCAGATTTCATTCTGTGGAAAAGATCATGAAATAAAAAATTACAATTGCGTACAAATGTACAGTAAAAAGCACAAATTAATCCTGCTGGTTGCTGACTCAACTAAATGCATGATTTTGAGCAAAAAGTTCTCAATTGCATTTTTTTTTCTTTTTTCTGTGCAATGGGGATAATAATACTTTAATTTCAAAAGATTACGAGGAGACACACAGGTGAGTGAAAATACTGTGAACAAGTTAAATCACTAAGGTTTTACTCTTTTTTAAAGATTTTATTTATTTATTTATTTATTTATTTGAGAGAGAGAGCATGCACATGCAACAAGTGGGGGAAGGGGAGAAGCAGGATCCCCGTCCCAGATGCTGGGCTTGATGCCAGGACCCTGAGATCATGACCTGAGCCGAAGGCAGATGCTTAACCGACTGAGCCACCCAGGCATGCCACAGTTTTACTCTTGCATCAGTTCACACCCCCATTAGTTTAAACTTTGGATCCAGATACAATTTAAAGTTAAAAATCTAACTCTTAATTCTCAGGTTATACATGTAAATCAGGCAACGTAGCATTATCTTCAACATTACACTGAGACACGTAAAATAGGGTTTTAGAAACTGACCCTTCTAAACCAGATGAATCTGTCCAAGTAAGTCCTTCAACAATAGCTCTATCTTTGGCACCATCCTCCATTGTCAGCAGCAATAACTGCCACAATGTGACCTGTGACCCCATGGGTTAGCCAAAAGGACTTCAGCATGCTGGTCACGCTTCTTCCCCCCCCCCTTTTTTCTTCTTTTTTTAATTGAAGTATAACTGACAGACAACATTATGTTAGTTTAAGGTGTATGACATAATGATTCAACAATTCAATGATTCAACATTTTCATGAATCTCGGGCATGTCACAACCTCTGCAGGCACGTGATAATTTTTGAAAGTGTACAAAAATATGTCTGTATTTTCTTAATAAACGCATCTAAGTATGGCTCTCAGAAAAATCTGCTGGGCCCTCAGTTATACTGCAGAGACTGCAATCTCAGCCTTCTGGTGAGGCCAGGCAGCTAACACCAAAATGTGAATGCAGAGGGGCATCAGACCATAACGGGGGGTGGGGGAAGGGAGGCTGTGGCGCTAAGGAAATACTCAAATACAAAAGTTTAAAAACACCGAGCCAGCTAGCAATACACAAATACAGGCTGAAGTGTACCTTAGGGCTGCAAATTTTCAACATCTGCTCTAAGGTTTACTTATATAATCAAAAAGTCAATTGAAATCATTTATCAAAATTATTTTTTAATCCCCATCCACTACAGGCTGAGTGGATATTTAATTTTCTGTAATATTCTAGTGGTATTCGCTTGAAGGTACTGATTTATTTGTTGATTTTTAAGCAACGTTTAGTGTAAATTTCTTTCAAAAAGTTACATAACACTTCCCATGAGAAACTTCACTCCTTCATGTGGGAAACTATACAATGGAGTTTATAAGCAGTAAGATTGTGCATGATCATCAGAATAGCAGTGATCTTTTTTTAACTGAGTGCATATTCTAATCCGCCTGTATGAATTACGTAAATAAAATCTTTGAAGTATTGTTGAGGAAGTAATCTTGGCTAAATTGAACTTGACAGAGCTCCTTTATCTAGTTTCAATGTGATTATACTTTGAGGCACATATAGAATCATAGAGAATCCTGGTTTAAAATATGACTCAATGAGACATTCCAGCATTAGGAAAAGCAACTCAGGACAATGAAAACTGCATTGAATAAGGGGAAATTTAACATCAATAATTTAACATTAACTTTGCAGGAGGGGGGTGTTTCAATTCGATAGACTTTCACATCATTTTATATTTAAGAAATTTGGCAGTAATAACTAAGAAAGTAAGCATTCATTTTACAACTGTATGTGGTAGACCCATAAGGTTTGGTTGGTTGTGGCCTACATAACCACAGGAGGTGCCATTCATGCGGACAACAAGGTAAAAGGCATCCCCCTATGCAGAGTACAATTTACTCAGCCATAAAAGTAGCCTCATTGAGAGTTAAGTAAGCTGTTCTGCATGGTACAATTCTCAAAGGACAGAAATCTGTCCTTTTAAGTACCTAAATTTAAAGTGCCTTTGTATCTCGTGGTGTATATATATATATATATTTTTTAATATCATATATAATTAGATATGATATATAATATAGATATATTATATATGTTTAATATATATTTAATATATAATATATTAATGATTTTTATTTATTTATTTGACAGAAAGAGAGCACAAGCAGGGGGAGATGCAGAGGGAGAGGGAGAAGCAGATTCCACTGAGCAGGGAGCCTGATGCAGGGCTCAATCCCAGGACCCTGGGATCACGACCTGAGCTGAAGGCAGCCACTTAACTGACTGAGCCACCCAGGCGCCCCTATAATTAATGTACAATTTCCTGGAACCTTAAAGACACTCTGCAGAAGAAATTGTCTTGTACCTTTGGTCAGGCTTATGAGCATGCAAATAGAGTACTGTTTTATCATATGTATTATCCCCTTGCATGGTAAATGACATCTTCGACAGCATTTTAAAGAATGTTATTGACATGGCTTTAAGGGAAAGATAATTTTCAGGATCCTACCTTAGTTTGGGATTTCTCAGAAACAAACACTGAGACAAGGATTTGACTGCAAGAGATGTATATGGGAGGAATAGGGAATAGGGAATTAAGACAGGGAAAGAAAGGGAGTCAAATAGAAGGTGTGCTATCAAGAGAAGTACCACAAGTGGAGTGTAAGCCTTTGGGGGACAGTGTAGACGGTGTATCTCAGAATTATCTCACTGAGGGAGAAAGAAATGGGATATTTATGTGCCACTTCTACCATTTTTGGTCCAGAGCTTCTCCTGGGGGCTGCTAACTCTCCCAGAACATGGGCAAACATGCTTTGATGGCCAGAGAAAGCCCCTACAAAAGCATGCAGGACATAGCCTTCCCTGTCTTTATTATGTAGTAGCAGACCTATATCTTCATGTCAGCCAGGGCTTCCTTCTGTGCTTCTTGGTCATCTGGAATAAGAAGCTGAAAATGACATGGGAGAAGATACAACTTAAGATTCAGTGGAGCCCTTACTCTGTCCCCTTGTAGAAGGATCCTTCTGCCTTTCAGGATCCAGGACCTCTGGCCTACCCTAGGCAAAAGTTGTGGTGGTGGGAAGCCCAAATTCCTCAAGTCCTTCCCTGATCCATGCATTTTAAATGCAGCCACTGGGGCAGGAGACAATTTTAATTGTTAAATTAAAATGGACTGAGATGTGGATCACAGCTCCTGCATCCTACCATTTTGCCAGAGATGTGATATTGTTCTTGGTTTATTATCAAGACTGATGGGGGCATTTTCAGGGACTTCCATTTGGCCTTTCTTCACATATGACTTACTCTGTGTAGGCCAATGAACCGAGAGGTAAGGTTTTACCAGCTCTAATTATAGTCGTTTCCATGATGCCCTGGGACAACAGAAATTTCTACTTGGTTCTACTTGGTTCTACTGTGAAATGAACTTGGGCAGGACTCTGGTTCCATCTACCATCTAGAGTCCGGCCCCCCCCCCCCCCCCGCTCTAAAAGGTGGCCATGGTGTAGGTTTAGACCCACTGGCATGAGTGATCTAACAACTGCATCTAACAACTGAACTTAAATCTGCTGAGGAAATGTAGGAAATAGTTCAACATGTGCCTCAGAGTTATCTCACCCACATCAGGAGAGAGCTGAGGTATGTACATACCAATTCCCTTGCAAAGATCTCCATCATAGGATGAGGGCTGCTCTAGGAGGGGTAATTCTCAAGCCTTTCTGGCCTGCCATGTGCTCAGGTATAGCAGGGCAAGGAAAAGCCCTCAGTTGCAGGCATTGGCAGTTGGAGGTCAGCATTATGTGCACCACTGAAACAGATATAGCCCAAAGGGGTAAGCATGAGACACTGACATTACCTTCTACTTTTAATTAATTTTTTATTTTTATTTATTTGACTTTATTTTTTATTGTATTTCTTAAATACCTCACAAACATAAAGCTAATGGTTAACTCCTTTGCTTATGTCTCTGACAAAACTATAAAACCTACCCAAGTTACAAATTAAGAGGACAGAAAATTTGCAAACCAATAAAATTTAAATTAACATTAATTCCGCATGGAAGACGATATTCTGCTAAAACTAAAATGCCATGTGCACTATGAATATAATACCAACTGCCGAGATTTTTGAGTCAGTCTTCCTTTATTTCATGTGAAGACTCGAAATCTTCCACCATGTTTTTCTTTTTTAAAAAATTACTAAAGGACTTTCATTTATACAGTGAATGTAAAATCATTTATCTTCACTTGGCTTGAGTGCCATTCTCTTTTATTCTTAAGACCCAACTAAGGTGTTATTATAATGTAAATGTAAATGTAAACTCTGGGAAGGATATGTAATAAAAAGTTGTATGCTCATGGAGAACATATGGGAACATAATAAAAACATTATATCATATAGAAAGACACAGCATTGTTTCTCAAATTGGAGAACCCAGAGACTCCAGTGGAGAAACTGCTGTGTTGAATAGATAGTGAGTCTTGTATCCATTCTAAGAATGTACAAACTAATACTGGTCAGTGTGGAAATTATGGTTACAGAATAGAACATGAATGATATAAACCTTGACAATATAAAAATATAATGAATCCAAACCAGAATGTGGGGCTGAGAAAATGCAAATGTCTAAGTGGAAGCACTAATTTTATAACTTTTCATAATAACATCCTAAAGTTATCTATAGGTATCTAAAGGAATTCAATATTAATAAATAAGTAATAATAAATGAGTAATAAGATATCTACAGGTACCAAGAATAGGCGCACCTGGGTAGCTCAGTCAGTTAAACATCTGCTTTTGGGTTAGGTCATGATCTTGAGGTTCCTGGGCTGGAGCCCATATCCAGCTTCCTGCTCAGCAGGGAGTCTACTTCTCCCTCTACTTCTGTTCCCCTTCTCCCCTCCCCCGCCCCCCCCACCCCGGCTTGTGCTCGCTCTCTCTTGCTCTCAAATAAATAAATAAAATCTTTTAAAAAATTAAAAAATAAAGGTACCAAGAATATCACAATCATATTGTGATGTTGAATATTATTTCAAACTGTTAAAGATTTTTATTGTTTTCTTAATTTTGGAGAGATTTTTAAGAAACACATTTTTCAGTACAGAAATACTAATCTCAAATTTATCAATTCTATCAGTTTTTCATTGTTAACTTTTTGTCTGGTTGAATTAAAGTAAAATTATCCTGAATACCATTAATTTAAAAGTGACGTGTACACCATGATCCTAGTTTGTTTTTTTCCATTTTCTTTCCTCTCTTCCTTCCTTTGTTCTTTCAGCAGAGATAGATGGCTGGAATTATATTTACTTTTGACTATTTAATTTTGGCTATTTTTTTTCTGGGTGATAAGAATTTGGGGACTTTTAATTTTCTTTAGATTTTTCTTGAATTTTTATAATTAACACATTTTTACAAAATAAAATCAGAAAAAGTATTGGGAAAAAGTAGTGTAATCAAGCTTGATAGCCATTATTTTTAATTATGGCATAGCTTCAGATGAAGACATATTTTTAAACCAATCCCGATTATAAACCCACCTAATTTCTAGAGGCCAAGTGGTCCAGGCACAGTATTATATTTATTTTTTAACAGTTCTTTTCAGCTTTTGGGTATTAATTAATTGAGATGAGTCTGTTCAGCCCAAAGAAATGGAAAAGATTTTTTATTCTTTATCTAGTTATGGTTAAAATCTGTCACTGCTCTGTGGCTGAACCCATAGTTTCGAGCCCCTGAAATCTATTGCTATAATTAGAGCTTATAGAATTAACAAACCTGAGCCAACGTGACCCTGTGTCAGGGTGATCCTCTGGGAGCCACAAGAAACTGAATAGTTAATCCCCCATACAGTTCTTGAAATGGAACTGGATGAAAATCAAAACCATATACAGGGAAAAGGCATTTTTTGGGTAAATATGAGTTCAAACCTCGACATGAATGTTGTCTATCCCATGGACAATTAAGTGTGTTTGAAATTTAATGTCCTAACTTAACATTCCTTGCTGATAAGTAGGCAGCAAGAAGCAAGAACCTAGAAAGTCCTTACAACTAAAATACTGTTTTACTTGAAATCTAATAACTGCCTCAGCTACAACAGCAAGTTCCCTCCAGTTCAACTGAGGTTAAATTCAGCCACAGACATTCACATGTCAGAGCGTACAAGGACTCACGTCTATTAAAAACAGCCCTATGTGTGGAATTCCCGGGTGCTACAGCTGTGTCAGAGTAACAGATATTAAATGGGATTTTTCTTGTTGTCTCAGAATTGCTGTTAAGATCCAAGCCTGAGGGAAACAGGGACTGAGTGAGTATTCTACATTCTAAGTTCAGAGACACTAGCATTTGGGGCCTGCACCTCTCTACCAGGGAGCCTGGGTAAGGGTTGCGGGCTTTGGGAGGATGTGCTACTCATGGGAAGGAAACACACATACACATTCCTTCCCTCTAGAGCCGAGGATGGGGATGCCCCAGGAAAATCGTTTCTAAAGATTGGAAAGAGAGATGAGCATTGACGTTTGCCATTTAACACATATTGGATCAACAGACTGGGTGACCTGACAGAGGTCAGACTGGTGTGGGACTGAGATGCTCAGGGGGCTCAAATCCCACCAGAACCCTGGCTGAGTTCTTCGTTTAAGAAGAGTACAGCACTTGACCTACTTGTGCCCACGGCCCAGAGAATGGCCTCACAGCGTAGACTGGAGACAGTGCACGGCAGCATGGGGGACAAGGAGGTGGACACGTTACAGCAACTTGATATGAGGTTACCAGCTGGCTGGAAGTTATCAGCTCTTGAAAGGGGCTCCCGATGACTAAGGAAGCTGCTCCAAAGTGACCTCTCTTCAGTCATTCACACCAAGACAGTGAGCTAGAACAGCAGGTAAGGTTGTTGAGAGAAAAGGGCTCTAACCTTGTAGGATATAGTAATGAGATGTCTGTCTCTGATTCTCCAAAATCAGAAGTCCATCTCATGCTTCCCTCTCTGTTTCTTAGATTGAGGTGAAGGGAGGTGGCTAGCTTTGAAATACATAGGAGATTAAAGATTGAAATGAACTGGATGGGGACTTCTGGCCAAGATGGAGTCAGCGGAATCAGACTTACCCTCACTCCTGAAACTATGCACACACACACACACACACGCACACACACACACACACACGCCCCAGACAAAATATAGGAAACAATGCCTTTTAAGACATGCAATTAAGCACATGAAAAGGTGCTCAACATTGTTGGCCATTATGAAAGTGCAAATTAAAACCAAAATGAGAGATCAGAATGGCTAAAATTAAAAAGATTGACTATTTCACATGTTGGCAAGGACTTGGAGAAACTGGAACTCTCAACCACTTTTGATAGGATTGTACAACTACTTTGGAAAACAATTTGGCAGTTTTTAAAAATAGTAAGCATATGCCTACATATGACCCAGCTGTTCCTTGATTATGTATTTATCTGAACTTTTAAAAGCACAGATGCCCATATAAAAGCTTGTACACAAATTTTCACAGCACCTTTATTGGTAATAACCCCAAACTGGAATCAACTCAAACGTCCATCAACAGGTGAATGGATATACAAATTGTGGTATAACCATATAATTGAGTACAACGCAACAAGAAAAAGACATGAGCTATTGGTACACACTACAACATGAATAAACCTCAAAGTATTTATGCTGTATGAAAGAGACAACAAAATGATGGCATGCTCTTTAAGGGAAGGAGGGGATAAGAAGGGGTAGGACAGAGAGATTCCAAGGGGCAACAGGAAACTCTGGGGATTGATGGTTGTTTTCACCATCTTGACCATGATGACAGTTTCATGGATGCTTATATGCGTCAGAATGTACTGAATTGTACACTTGAAACATGTTCAGCTCATTCTATGCCAATAACACCTCAATAAAGCTGATAAAAAGTAAAGAGCTGTAATGTGGCTATAGGAACTAAAATGAGACTGATCTAATAATCAAAGGCACTGAAAAGTTATGGAATCAGATTAAGAGAGAATATGAGTCCTTCCTCAGGCAGAAATGGAGTAGGTTAACACACACACGGCTGGGGGGCTGCTATCCTCTATATTCTAGTTTGTTGAAATTTGGCAATGTATTAGTTACAAAACCAGCCATTCACTTGCAGTCACCAAATGCTACAGCCAACCCAAGAGCCTCATTATCCTATGCCATCTTGATAACACAGTGTTAGTTCTGCTAGCACATTTTCAGGGTCTCTTGGTCAATGAGTCATGTGCTCAAGCTTGAGAATTAATATCATTTCTCTTCCCTCTGGGTTCTGAGACAATCAAGAAATAGACACAGAAATTGTGGTCAAAATGTTATCTTTGATTTATTATAAGTGGATTGGTGAATTAGCTTGGACCTAAGGTTCTACACCTTCACTTATGGTTTGAATTAATTAATTAACTAATTAATTAAATTATTTATTTTTAGAGAGAGAGACAGAGACAGGGAGAAAGAAACAGAGAGGGGTGGTGGGGAGGGGAAGAGGGAGAGGGAGAGAGAGAACATCAAGCAGACTCCCCACTGAGCATGGGGCTCAATGCAGGCTCCATCTCATGACCCTGAGATCATGACCTGAGCCCAAATCAAGAGTCTGATGCTTAACCGACTGAACCACCCAGGCATCCCATGATTTGAATTTATTTTACCAGCACCTGGACAGCTGAATTTCTTCCTTGCTCTTCTCCCCATGCCTCCCTACCGCCAAGGCTGAGATTGTAGTAGATTCACATAAAGAAGCAGGTGCAGAGAAAGAGAGGAAGATTCTGTCTGTTCAGGTACTAATATAGCACTGGGAGGAGCTACTTGAGAAAATGTTTGGAGTTGTAGAAGGAGTTAAATGTCATTACAAGCATCAAGCTGACCAACTGTCTTCTGTAAATAAATAAGTGGATTGGTATTCAGGTGCTATGAGGTTTTTAATTTTTTAAATGTTTTTGCTATGGGTTTTTTTTTTTTCAATTTGCTGCATACATTGCTGGTATCAACACTAATCTCAGTACAATTTTTTTTCCCAGCGGATATCTAGTTTACAAAATAGTCTTTAGCTGAAATGGATCTCCTCCCATAGCAAAGTTGTCTAATACATTTCGTTTGCATATAGGTCAAGAATTCCACATCAGTTGTTTAAGTATAAACTGAAACATGAGAGATATGAATACATGCACAGAATTTGCTCTTTTCATTTTGAAACACATTGATGCAAAAGTGTTGCATCATTTGTTCATTTAATCTAGGTACATTAAACTCTATTACAAAGAGACCATGTTAGAGAGGGGAACAATTCAAATAGCATAGTTCACATACTGTTCTACTCAGTCTTCATTCCCGCAATCAAGCATGTGATGGGGATTGTGAGTCTGCTCTGCACTCCTTAGCTGCTCTCAGATCCCCTGTGTCTCACATCCCACTGCACTAAGTGTGACTCTGAGGTTTAATGGTACATATATTTTGTATACCATGGTCCCTAAATGCAATCCATCTAGCTCACCCAGTGCCCACCAAAGTAGTAGCGATCTGTTCCAGTGTTGGAGGAAAAAAACTGATCTTGTAATTAGAAAGAGATCATTTGTCTCTTGTGTGGTGACTGTTGGCATCCCAACACCACCATCCTAAGAGATTCTCAAGAAGAATGATTTTTCTTTGCCTTTTGTGCTACCTATTAACCTGAACCCCTAGATAAGATATAATGCCTCTGTAATATTTGCCATTCACCTGTGTTATTTAGTAAAGAGATTTGGAGAGGAGATACATCTATTTTCTCTCAGAGCATAATATTTGCCTTCAACTTCGTAGCTGGTTTGCCGAGCTTACTGACTTATATGTAAGGCTTGCCTATTTTTGTTTCTCTACAAGGTATAATTTTGAATATCTTTGTATTTTGTTCTCTTCTCCATCTTTAGGAGTAAAACAAATAAATTTTATACTAGAAGGTGTTATTTTGTACTTGTTCCTTTATGGGTTCACCAGAGGGGTCATCGCACTTCTTGTTTTAATGATATGAGAGCTTCCATGGCTTTCTGCCACTCCTTGATAAGGTTTGAAAATAAACAGTGACCTGGGGATGATGGGCAGTGTTGTTAGTCTAATAAAAAAGATTTCAGATATTCTTCAATATCGTTTTTATTTACTTCTCTTTTGTAGCTGCTTATACAAGATCATCTTTCATATTCGTTTGTCCCAATTCATTCAACTAGTATTCTATATTCATACTGGTGTGCTGTAGTCTCTATTTACAGTCATGATTTTACTTGGAATCAGATGTTTAAAATATTATTTATTTTTAATAACTCATTCTTGGGTGATATATTTTGATTGATTAAACTAATAACAATATAACTTCAATAGAATTCATAACTACACTTTTACCTTTCTCCCCCTCACATTTGAGGTTATTGCTGTCACAATTTACATTTTTTATATCGTGTAACTAGTAACAGAATATTGTAGTTATGATTGTTTTTGCTATATTCCTTTTTTTTTTACCTTTTAAACTAGAGTTGTAAGTGAATTATGCACCACTGTTACTATTTTGCAGAATCTAACTATGAATATGTATTTACTTATTTACCATTACCAGTGAGATTTATACTAACTTTTTATGTTTTTATGATGTGAATTAGTGTTCTTTTACTTCCACTCAAAGATCTCCTTTAGCATTTCTTGTAAGGCAGGTCTGGTGATAATGAACTTCCTCAGCTTTTGTTTGCTGAGGAAAGACTGTATCCCTCCTTTGTTTCTGAAGGACAGCTTCATGGGGTATAGGATTCTTGGCTGATAGTTATTTTCCTTTAATATTTTGAGTATGATGTCTCATTCTCTCCTGGCCTGAAAAGTTTCTGTTGAGAAATCTGCCAGTAGTCTTATGGGGTTCCCTTGTATCTAACTTCTCTTTCTCTTGCTGCTCTTACAATTCTTTTTTTTTTTTTTTTTTTTTGGTCTTTGATTTTTGACAATTTAATTATAATGTATCTCAGTGTAGCTCTATTTGGGTTCAACCTATCTGAAATCCTTAGGCCTTATGGATCTGGATGTCTACTTCTCCCCGCCCATGTTTTAGAAGTTTTCAACCATTATTGCTTTAAATATACTTCCACCCCTTTCTCTTCTACTGGAATTCCCATGATGTGAATACTATTTCTTTTCATTGTGTCCCATAAGTCCCATAGGCTTTCTTCACTCTTCATTATTTTTTCTTTTTGCTCCTCTGTTGGATAATGTCTAACATCCTAAACTCCAAGTTGCTGGTTCTTTCTTCTGCATGGCTGAGTCTACTTTTGAAACACTCTATTGAATTCTTCAGTTCAGTTACTGTATTTTTCAACTCCAGGATTTCTGTTTTTCTCATTTTTCTTTTTTTTAAGATTTATTTATTTATTTGAGAGAGAGAAAGAGAGAGAGGAAGCATGGGGGGAGGGCAGAGGGAGAGAGAGAATCCCAAGCAGACTCCGCTCTGAGCATGGAGCCCCACATGGGGCTCGATCTCAGATCCCCAAGATCACAACCCAAGCTGAAACCAATAGTCAGATGCTCATCCAACTGTGCCACCCAGATGCCCCATGTTTTGCCTTTTTTTTTTATGGTGGCTATTTCCTTTTCAAACTTCTTCTTTTGCTCGTAATTTGTTTTCCTAATTTTGCTTTGTTATCTGTCTGTGTTTTCTTGTAGTTCGCTAAACTTCTTTAAGAGCATTATTCCGAACTCTTTGACAATTCATAAATCTCCATTTTTTAGGGTCAGTAATTGGAGCTTCATTAGTTTCCTTTGATGGTGTCATATTTATCTGATTTTTTGTGGTCCTTAATTCCTTATGTTGGTATCTACACAATTGGGTAATGGGGTTTCTCTTCCATACTTTACAGATTTAGTTTAGCAGAGACTGTTCTTCATCAGTCAGCAGCTCAGTTTGGGTTTCTGGGTGTGTCTGCTGGTAATGTCCTTGGGCAGGTGGGACCTATGACCTCCTATTATAGTCGATTTTGGGGCAAGGCAACTGTTTGAGCTCTGAGGACAGGAATGGGTTGATGGGGGGCGGGGAGTCACTGGCTGAGAATAGTTGTCTAAGACTGCTATCTTAGTTCCCTACACAAATGAGGCTGAAAGATGGGCTCTATGGTTGGCTGGATTCTCTGGTTAGGCTTACTAGATGGCCAGGACTGGGTACTATATTCAGTATTAGATGAGACTATGAATTAACTTCCCTATCATGGTAGGGCAGAGGGACAGGACCCAGAGCCTATAAAACTCCTTGTTTGGGAGTCTGAATTAGGCCAGAGCATACACTGAATTCCCTAGTCAAGTGAGGCCACTGGTTTTGTTCTGCAGATGGGGGGAGCCATGAGCTGGGCTCTCTGTTTAAATGCTACTGTATGTAGGGCTGAATTGGCTACACAGCTGCCCCTATGCTTTGGTTATTTTCCCTTGTTGGACCAGCTGAAGGCTATATTCAGTGATTAGCATGTCTATGGATTAGACTCCCTGCCCAAACACGGTGGGGAAGCAGCACTAAACCTAGTAAAGCTCTTTGTTGTCTTTTCTCAAGCCACCCTGCACCCCAAGTTCCCTGGCCAAACAAGGTCACTGACTTTGCTTTGCAAACTATTGGCTCTGCCTTCCTTTCTCTAGCCTTGAGCACTGCTGAACTGCACAGTTTCTAAGAGTTATCACCAGCCCTTCTGGTCAGATAGGACCAGAAGACACCCTCCACAGTGGGTGGGTTGTAACTCCACTTCTTGCCTGGGCATGGGAAAACCAGGCTCTAAGGACAGCAAAATTCCTTATTTGAAAATCTGAAGTAGACAGATATGCACTCTGCCAAGTTCCCTGGTCAGAATGAACCTCTGACTTAGTTGTGCTGATGAGCAAAGCTGCTGGTTGGGATTACTCCTTGGGCCCTGCAGGTATGAACTCCATCTGCCAAGATCTTTGTGCTGGTTGTTGGAAGCACCTCCCGCCTCTGTCATGATCAGATTTCTAGTGGTTGAACTCCCAGATTCCTCTGCAATCCCTGTGGTGTGAGATCAGAGGAGGGGCTCCTACAAAGTGACCCACAATGCTGGAGAGGGCTGGTTGTATCACTTGGGTTTCCTTTTCCTACTGTAGGAACCAGAGGCTTAGGAGAGACCTTCCCATATGGTGCTGTGCTGGCCTGGGGGAGGGACAAGGTGGTCAACATTTAGCTGCTTCTCCTCCTCTCCTAATGCAGTCTGTCTTGGTCCTGTGGTCCAGGGAATGTTTGGCCTCACCCCTACATTCTAGGATTCTCTCCGTGGTGACTCATTCTTGAATAATTGTTAGTTGTTCTTATTATGAAACAGAGCAAAGTCAGGAATTACCTATGTTGTCTCTGTTTGTCTTCACTACCGTGACGGATTATAAAAAGAAATCACATCATCAAAGAAAAAAACCCATCCACACATTTTTCTCCGGCCCATACTCTTCACTGAACTTTACTGGTGATAGAAAAATGAAATCTGCAACATTTTCAACATTCTAACAAGTATGTGCCTATGTGAACAGGTCAGTGGATATTTTCAAGCTTGGATTAGATAACTTCCTAAGATTATTTTTTATGCTATTGTTCACTCTTACCTCCAAGAAAATGAGGCAAGTTGCCACCCAATGTGTCTTAGGGCCGTAGAGTCTTGGGATTTGTATTCTTGCTGTTCAATGTTCTTCCTGTCCATTGGTAAACTATGCTGTTGCTATAGAATCATTGAAAGCTAGAGTTTCAGCGGGTCTCTGGCATGACCCAGTGTAGCTATCTCATTTGTCATAGAAGGAAATAGATACCAGAATAATTTAAATTGTCTTTCCCAATTTAAAATGTCTTTCCCGTACCCCTCGTTAGTGGTGGAAGCTAGAGGGGAAAAAACCCTAAACTGGATGTTATGAGTTTTCCACTATCATTTTGCTCCTCAAAGTAACATTTTACTTCTCAAAGCAAGTCCCATGACATTGCCTATGTGTAACGTAGGAAAAGTCTCTGGAATTTCTCCAGTCAACTGGATGTCTTGACTCCAGGGAAGAATGTAAATAAATGTCAGGAGAGATGTACCTCCAGTACATCTTGTAATGAAGGTGGTAAGTGTCCTACGGGTCAAGGTTGAAGCAGTTGGCAGAAGAGGAGTACCTGCCTCAAACATGCTTCACCACTAGACAAATATGGGATTTCAATACTTAGGACAACTTGTCCTTTAACCTTGTGATTTCAAACAGAGATGTGAGTGGAAATGTAGGTGGAGAGACAGCAAGACAATGACGAGGCATTTGTCAAAACCATTTGTCAACTGGTTGAAATGTGCCACAAGCCTGCACAAATACAAAAAATAAAGTACCTGGGGTAAATTATTAGAAAATGCAAATTTTCTAATGTTGCTTTATTCATCTCTAATATACTGCTTGGTTTTTCTCCTGAAGGATTTTAGCCATTCTGACTGGTGTGAGGTGGTCAACTTTTTGAGGAACCTCCATACTGTTTTCCAGAGTGGCTGCACCAGCTTGCATTCCCACCAACAGTGTAGGAGGGTTCCCCTTTCTCCGCATCCCCGCCAACATCTCTCCTGAAGGATTAAAACTATGTCTTTTTAATGGTCAGGAGAGTTTAGGCTACGTCTCTATGGTTAGATGAAGTTAGAAGAGAATATTATACAAAAGGCAAAGCCTTAAACAAAATTTAGGGAAAAAATAAAGTAAGGCTAACTTCTTTTATTGTCCCTTCTGGCAGCCCTGTGATTAGTGATATCAGGGGGTGTGTGGAGGGGGTGTGTGCAGGGGTGTAGCTGGGGAGCTGCAATCACTGTTTTCTATCTGGTGTTGACGTAGGTGTCAAAAACCAGCTGACAAGCTTGATGTTGGGCAATTCTTGTGATAACTTAGTTCAAGTTTCTGCTCTTAGGCAAACACCTAAGTGAAAAACAGACTGTAAATATCCACCACCTGGAAGACCCAGAGACTAAACAGGTTTTGCTCCATGTATAATATACAGTCAATCTCAGCTGATGGTCAGGATGGGGGGTGCAAGGCGATATATGCTCTCTTGTTCAGAGACCCACCGATGACAAATCCCCTGCTTTCTACCACTCACTGTGCTTTCATGTGATCATGAAAATAAACGTCGGTCTAACATGAAATAACGTTTTTAGGGAAATACATAACAGTGGTCACCTGATTTTGTGAGTGTAAAAAGGAATACTATAACACCACTGCAGAGGTTTGAATATAAAAATTATGCTCAATCTGCTGTGACTGCAGAGTCTAAAAAATCATTGCAAGGATCTTGTGTTTTTAGACTTCTCTGAAAAAAGAAATAGACCTTTCTAAAAAATTATAGAGAATACATACCTAGACTTTTTTTTCATTTGGGGTACAAATAAAGTTTTGCTTAATAAAAAAAAAAAGATAATGCTGTGTAATTCTGAAGTGCAGCTGATATACGGCTGGCACTTAAAAATTAAACTTTGTAATAAAGGAATAAAGAGTTACTAGGGTTTTGAGTTTCTTTGTCAATAAGCATGAGGTCTTACGATGCTTCAAAAATTCTTTAAGGCAATTGTACTAGTCATTATCTGGTTCACAGAGAAATATGGGGCTTTTTAAAAAAATACCATACAAGCAGAGAAAACTTCCATAGTCTACTTTCCAAGAGTTTTCAGTTGAAAATAATAATCAATGTGTCATAAAAATTCAAATATGAAACATTACAGCAAAATAGGGATAATATAGCAAGATCCACGTTCCTGAATCTCCTTCTTTCAAACACAATAGTTGATTTTATATAAACATTATTTTCTCCTATCTGCTCATTAACTCCTAAAGGAAAGAGATAGAGTCAACTTCACTTCTACTTAAATTAGTAAATGTGAACACAGAACTTTCTTTTCTTTTTTAGTTTCATGTATTCAGTAGAACATCATAAGCCGTGTAGTGGTGATCCATAGAGTCTGAAATTTAAAATAAGGCATATCCTCAAATGAGACATTAAAATAGGGAAAACTAAAATTCAACACCTTGTCAAGTTTTTACTAGAATTCATTAAAGGATACAAACAAAAAGAATTTCACTGAGTTTGGTTGAGGAAAACACTGTAACACGCTTTTCCCAGAATATGTTTTGACAACCACTGTTCTGTTTGATTTTTAGGCTTATATGTATTTCAAAGCAAATGAAATCCATATGTTTCTGATTCACTTACACTCAACTCATCAAAATGTAGTTGTAGGAGCTTCTTGAAGTCTGAGCAGCTTCTAAACCACACTTATCCTTGTGAAATAGAACTCAAAGACAGAATTGGGTTGTATTTAACTATATACTTATTTTTAAACTATCTGAGGAATTTCACTGAACTCATGTGGCTTAATACATATTATTATGCTATCTTTTGGAAATAAGCGAGCAGTACAAAATGTTTAGCCAAATAAATCCTCACTGTCCCTTCTGCCCACTGCCTTTTTGCTTGCATTGTTTTTCAAGGGAAACAGAAGGAATTTGGCCTGCAAGGAGAAATCTGTTCTCTCCTCAAGGAACATAATATATTCAGTTGCTTTTCTCTCTAATTCTTCATATAAACAACAATGCATGTCAGCTGCGGAGTCAAGTAATTCTCATTTTCTAGTTCTTCACTGGACTTTTATTCAGGGAATTTTGGTCAGAATTTGATTATAATTTATAATAAACGTAAAGGCGGTTAGTTCCATGAAGCCATGAAGCCAGCAACCATGTTCTTCAGCCTTGCATTCCCACATTGGGCACAACTATTGGTTGAAGGAATGCCTGGTTTTGTCAAGGTGACTGGCGTCCACTTTTTGTTCTTTGGGCTTCAATAGAGGGCAAGCAGCCCTATATTTATTTATAGTAGACACGCTTTGGAGATAACAGAAAGACACAACAGTAATTCTGATACTGGGTTTTGCAGAAGATTTAAAATACCTTAACTGCTTGGATCATTATATCATCAAAAATTCCTCAGGCAGCCTTTCACTGAAGTATTATAACCAAAATGAGATTGAGGAAGTTCCAGATAAAAAACATCCATAGGATAGCTCTACTCTGGCCGCAGTAACATTCCATGCAACCCCATGAGAGAAGTTCTTCTCCAAAGACAATGCTTCTAGGGTGAGGGGTTTCTCTGTCACTTCTTCACCCACCTGCTGGTGGCTGAAATTCAGCCCCAATTTGGTCCCTTTTCCCCATTAAGCTTATTCCACAGATGACCCCACCATTATTTTGCAATCCCGTCGAAAGGAGATTTTATCATGAAATTCTCTCCTCTCAGTAGGGCTCACGGTGGCAGTGAGATGTAGACAAAAACAAAGTATTTGCAGTCAGTTAGACCTGGGTTCTCAAAGACACAGTGTAACCGTGGGTCAATGGTTCAACCTCTCCGAATTTCAACTTGGTTATTTCAAATGCAATTATAATAGCTAGCTTGAGGACTGTAATGCAAATTAAATAAGAAAATATACACAGTGCCTAGCACACAATTGACTTTCAAAATATTAGGTTTATTTCCTCTGTATTCCAATACCCTGAAGAACATCATATCCACCTATACCCTCATATTTATTATTTCAGTGCATACTTGTCATGTACCAATTATGAGCTAGGCAGTCTGTCGATGACTTGGGCCCTGGAGTGCAGATAACGGACATGACCATGTTCTTTTGGGGTTTCAAACTGAGTGGGAGAGAAACATTAAAAACATTATACAAATGATTGACTCATATGTGGAATTTAAGAAACAAAACAGATGAACATAGGAGAAAGGATGGAAAAATAAAATAAGATGAAAATTGAGAGGGAGGCAAACCATAAGAGACGCTGAACTCTGGTAAACAAACTGAGGGTTGCTGGAGGGGTGGTCGGTGGGGGGATGGGGTAATTAGGTGATGGACACTGAGGAAGGCACGTGACATAATGAGCACTGGGTATTATATGCAACTGATGAATCACTAGAATCTACCTCTGAAACTAATAAAATTAAATAAATTAATTAATTAAAAAAAAACCCACTATACAAATGAATATGTATTTACAAGTTACACCACACTGTGAAGGAAAAGTAGAGATCTGTAAGCACTGTTATTACCAGATGCATCTCCTGGTCAGCTGGTTGGTTTCCAGGCAAATATCAGGATTCCTAACACCCAGTGCCTTTTCATCGTCCTAGCCACAGTCACATGCGACACTTGCAAATCATATTAGATTTTTATGAAGTAGGGAGGGATAGATACTTGTGTTTATCAACATATATAAACACATACAGAAGAATGTGGGATCCATATTAAAGCATTAATATAAAGAGAGACTATCATTAATGTTTATTTATTATAAACTGCCAAATTGCTAATAGATTTGCACCTAGAAGACTGTATGATGCATCTGCTTGCCCTAAGGATATCCTATAGGCAAGATCTTTGCTGTCAATTGAACAAAGAGTAGCCATCATATTTCCCAGGAAAGGCGGTGGTCTTTTTTTTTTTTCCCAGTTTCATTAAGATTTCTCTATATGTAAAAATTGCAAGTATTTACTGTATGCATGTTGATGAGTTTGGACATATGCCTACACTTGTGATACTATCATCACAATTAAGGTAATAACCATAGCCATGACCTCCAAAAGATGTCTTGTGTCCCTTTGCTTTTTTGTGTGTGTGATAAGAACATTTAACATAAGATCTATCTACTTAACACATTTTTAAGTGCACAACATTGTCCTGTTAACTGTAGGCATTATGTTGTACAGCAGTTCTCTAGAATTTATTCATCTTACATAACTGAAACTTTATACCAATTGAACGACTTCCTGCCCCAGCCCAGCCCACCCCAATCATCTGGCAACCGCCATTTTATCCTTCTGTTCTCTGCTTCTATGAGTTTGACTCTTTAGATACCTCATGTAAGTGGCATTGTACTGTATTTGTCCTGCTGTGACTAACTTATTTCACTTAACTTAATGTCCTCCATGTTGTTGGAAATGGTAGGATTTCTTTTTTTTAATGCCGAATAATATTGCATTGTATGTATATACCACATTTTCTTTACCCATCCATTTGTCAATGGACATTTGGGTTGTTTTTGTATTTTGGCTATTGTAAATAATGCTGCAATGAATATGGGGATGTAGATTCCTCTTTGAGAGAGTTATTTCATCTCCTTTGGATATATATCCAGAAATGAGATTGCTGGATCATATGGTATTTCTATTTTCATTTCTTGAGGAACCTCTGTACTGTTTTCCATAGTAGCTACACCAATTTACTTCTCACCAACAGTGTACAATGGTTCTTTTCAATTTTGTTGACAGTGATTGAGAATTCAGAAATAATGTTAATGAGTGATGAATAGGGGCCCAGCCCAGCTCACATGCCTCAGAATACCCATAGCAGAGCTAAATCATTATTGTTAATCGTGCTCAACTGAGTTCTGGGCCGTGTGCTATAGAAAGTAGAATGCAGAGAATATCTTCTTCCTGATATAAGGCTGATCCCAAGCCAAATTTAAAAACAGGCAAGTGTGATCTGTTTCTAGCTTGTCCTTCCTACTCCTCACACCAAACACCCAGAGCCATGGTGTTATCCAGGAGCTAAGTACTTGAGCCTGTTCAAAGTGATAAATGTAAAAATTGGTAGGTGGGAGATTTTATTTGTTTGTTTTGAGTATGAAAAAGTGAGATTATATTTAAAAAGCACAGAAAGTGCAGAAAAGCAAGAAATCTAAATTTTCATCACACCAACACACCTATTCTTATATATTTCTGTTCCTTCCCTTTTGCATAAATGTAATGCGAACTATTCGGCATCCTCATTTCATCCTTTTTATTAACTTGTATGCATTTTTCCTTTTGCTACTTTGTATTTTTAACCATCACATTTAATGACAGCTGGTATTTCACTGGATAGATGCGTGTCTTATGTCATTAATCCTCACACTTGTGCCGGAAAGCTAGATTGCATCCAAATTTTTTGTTACTGCAAATAACACCATGAAAACTTTCTTCCTGCATGTAGTTTTCTCTTATTAAGGATGCTCTCTTTGGAGATCCTCAAAGAGAGACTCCTAGGTAAAAGGCTTGGAAAAAAATGTGTGCCAAGTTATTTTCCAAAAAGATGCTTAACCTACTGAGCCACACAGGTTCCTGTAACTGTGCACTTTTATCACATGTGTAGCTTCATGCAGCCACCCCCACAATCGTGATACGTTACTACCCCGGCAAGACTCCCCCCATTTATAGCCACACCCACCCCTCATCCTTAACCTCCCGTGATTACTAATCTGTTCTTCATCTCTATAACTATATTGTTTCACTAATGTCGCATAAATGGAATCGTAATTACAATATGTATCCTTTGAGATTCTTTCCACTCCTCATAATTTCCTTGAAGTTCATCCAAGTTGCTGCAGACATCAGCAGTTTGTACCTTTGATGGCTGAGCAGTATCCCATGGTACGCATGTACCATAGGTTTGTTCAGTCATGTACTCACTAAAGCATGTTTGTTTAATTGCTAGCTTTTGGCTGTTAGGAATAAAGCTACTGTAAACAGTTATGTACAAGTTCAGTTTTGAGAGCTTTTTATATGTTCTGTATATAAGACCTTTATTGGACAAGTGATTTCCACATATTTACTCCAATTAGTAACTTTTATTTTTCATCTTTTTAACAGGGTCTTTCACAGAGGAAAAGTTTTTAATTTTGATGAGGTACAATTTATCAATTTTCCTTTTATGAATGCACATTTATTGTCAGGTCCAGAACTCTGTCTAGTCTTCATTCCCAAAGACTCTCTCCTATTTTTTTTTTCTAGAAGTTTTATACTTTTATATATTATTTAACTCCATGATCCATATTAGATTAAACTTTGCATAAGGTGTGAGGTTTAGGTTACAGATTTTTGTTTGGTTTGGCCTGTGGTTGTCCAATTGCTCTAGCACCATTTATTGAAAAGGCTATATATCTCCTTCATTGAATTGCTTTTGCTCCCTTGTAAAAAATAAATTGAATCCATATTTGAATCTATATCTGGGTCTCTACTTTGTTCCACTTATCTATGTGTCTATCTCTCTGCCAGTACCACAGTCTTGGTTTATTGTAGCTGTTTAGTAAGACTTAATCTTGAGAAGGGTGTTTCCTCCCAATGTATTCTTTCTCAAAATTATTGTGGTTATTCTATGATTTTTCCTTTTCTATACAGTTTTTGGAATAAGCTTGTCTATGTCAACAAGAAAACTTGCTGAGATTTTGATAGGAATTGAGTTAAACCTTAGATCAGTGTAGAGAGAATTGACATCTTTATTATGGTGTGGTGTCTTCCAATCCATTAACCTGGTATGTCTTTCCAATGATTGAAGTCTTCTCGGATTTCTTTAATCAGCATGTTGTAATTTTCACTAACTAGATCTAGTACCTGTTTTGATAGATTTATACCTAAGTATTTCATTTTCTTTATAAAAGGTATTACATTTTTTAGTTTGATTTCCACTGTTAATTGTCAGTATATAGATATTTAATTTCTGTGTTGATTTGTGTCATATGACCTTACCAAACTCACTTTTAAGATCTAGGAGGGTTTTTGGGGTGCCTGGGTGGCTCAGTCGTTAAGCGTCTGCCTTCGGCTCAGGTCATGATCCCAGGGTCCTGGGATCGAGCCCCACATCGGGCTCCCTGCTCGGCGGGAAGCCTGCTTCTCCCTCTCCCACTCCCCCTGCTTGTGTTCCCTCTCTCGCTGTGTCTCTCTGTCAAATAAATAAATAAAATCTTAAAAAAAAAAAAAAAAAAAAAAAAAAAAAAAAAAAAAAAAAAAAAAAAGATCTAGGAGGGTTTTTTGTTTTTGTTTTTGTAGCTTACTTATTTTTATGTAGCTAATCTCATTGTCTGCAAATCGAGATAGTTTTATTTCTTCCTTTTTAAACTGCATGCCTTTTATATCTCTTATTTTCCTTGCTACCATGGCTACAACTTCCAGTATAACGTTGAATAACAATGGTGAGATTATACTTCCTTGCCTTGTTCCTGATCTTATAGGGAAAGCAATCATTCATTCTTTCATTATTAAGTACAATGTTAGCTGTAGGTTTTTTGCAGATGATCTTTATGAGGTTGAGGAAGTTTGCTTTGATTCTCACTGTTCTGAGGGTTTTTTTTTTTATACTGTGAATCAATGTTGAATTTTGTCATATGCTTTTTTCACACAAATTGATATGATCATATGATTTTTCTTCTTTAGTTTGTTGATATCATTGGTGGGTTACATTGATTGATTTTTGAATACTGAACCAACTCTCTATACCTGGAATTAATTCTACTTAGTCATAGTATATTATTCTTCTTATACATTATTGGATTACTAAAATTTTGTAGGGGATTCTTGCATCTAAGTTTATGAGAACTATTGGTCTATAGTTTTTTCCGTGTTGTTGTTTTCTGGTTTTAGTATCAGGGTTATTATAGCCTTGTAAAAGCAATTGGGAAGTATTCCCTCCTCTTTCTGAAAGACCTTGTATAAAACTGGCATTAATTACTTGAATGTTTGGTAAAATTTTCCAGTGAAAATATCTGGGCCTAGATAGTTCTTTCTCAGGAGCTTTAAAATTACAAATTTAACTTTTTGAATACTTACAAAACTATTCAGTTATTTATTTAATCTTGTCTGAATTTTGGTAGTTTGTGGAGTGCAGGAAAGGGTGGAAGGAAAAAAGCATTTGGGTAAAAGCAATATTACCATAGTGTTAAATTAAGCAAACTATACCTGGAAGTCAGCCCCAAGCTAACTTCCTAATAGATACACTTGTTACTTTTCTCACTAACAGAGATTCCATACTCAGATTTTCTAAAGGATCTACTTTTGGTATTGTTTTTCTTTTTTTCAAGAGGACATATGACTAGAGTGGGTCACTGTGGAATAGCTATTAGTCTATATGTGTGGTTCAGAAGTCAGTACCTATTTTCAGAGTTATAATGTGTGGTGATACAGGCTCAATTACCAGTTTTGTAGCAGTACCCACTTCAAGGTACATATACACTTAGGTGCAGACATTGGGTAGTGACAGAAGACCCAAGCAACTGCCACACAATGAACTAAGTGGGAGCAGCCCCACATGCCTTAGAAACAAATAAATGCCTTAAAAACCAACTCTGGGAAATATGGTCTTTAATTTCAATTTGAGAATATTGATTGCAAAAAGAAAGAAAAAGGCTAAAATTTATTTCTCAGAGAAATTGATCTCAGTGTTAATAAAACTGTTGTTGATTATCAGGAGCAGCCAGTTCCCATCCATTTCTTCCTCTTAGCAGTGGCTGAGCATCATGGCCAAGAGTTTCTTAGCACCACGCCCTTGGAACCATGGTTGGAGGCTGTTCCAATGTCTCCAGCCTCTATGGGATCCATATTCTATAAACAGAGCTTAGTCACTCAAACCTTTGGCTGTTTAATCAGATAGTTGGCAAGGTTGCTATTGGCTGCTCACAAAAAATTCTGGTTTTTGAAAA